>NC_087395.1:8802500-8835000 GCF_031307605.1 Tribolium castaneum | reverse complement strand
TGATTATTTTCAAACTTACATCTCGCTTATGGTTAGTCCTACATGAAAAATGCAAATAACTATTTTGTAGGAAATTTTATCAGCTTTAATTTTGATAGAAAGATAAAAATTGATAGTAGTAATTGTTTTCGAGATATAAGCAAAAAACTAAAGTAAAAACTGTTACAGTTACTGAACAAAAATGTAATTCAGTTTTCAATGTTTGAGACGAAGACGAAAATGCAGCATTTAAAAACGACTCTGAAGACTTCAGCGACTTTTATGTCACCTCCTTATTCTTCTAATAAAGTATTGGACCCAATAAATTAAGTGTATTTTAAATCACAAGACATTTTCTGTTAAAGCACTTTTTTTTAAATATTAATAATTTTCAAACTTACATCTCGCTTATGGTTAGTCCTACATGAAAAATGCAAATAACTATTTTGTAGGAAATTTTATCAGCTTTAATTTTAGTAAACAGATAAAAATTGATAGGAGTAACTGTTTTCGAGATATAAGCAAGAAACCAAAAAACTGTTACCTTAATAAAGCGCTTGCATATAAGCAAATTTAGTACTATTAGTATTATTATTATTAATGTTATTGTTATTAATATGACGACTAAAAACGACTCTGAAGACTTTGGTGACTTTTATGTCTTCTCCTTTTTCCTATACTAAAGTGTTAGACACAATTAATTTAGTTTAATTTCAGTATTTCAAACATTTTATTTTAAAGCAAATTTTTGTTAAATATTATTTATATCTATCTCTATAACTCGCTTATGCTTGGTCCTACAAGAAAAATACAAATAACTATTTTGTAGGAAATTTTATCAGCTTTAATTTTAGTAAAAAGATAAAAATTGATAGGAGTAACTGTTTTCGAGATATAAGCAAGAAACCAAAAAACTGTTACCTTAATAAAGCGCTTGCATATAAGCAAATTTAGTATTATTAGTATTATTATTATTAATGTTATTGTTATTAATATGACGACTAAAAACCACTCTCAAAACTTTGGTGACTTTTATGTCTTCTCCTTTTTCCTCAACTAAAGTGTTAGTCTTAATTAATTTAGTTTAATTTCGGTTTTTCAAACATTTTATTTTAAAGCAAATTTTTGTTAAAGATTATTTATATCCAACTCTATACCTCGCTTATGGTTGGTCCTACAAAAAAAATGCCAATAACTATTTTGTAAGAAATTTTATCAGCTTTGATTTTAAAAGAAAGATAAAAATTGATAGGAATAACTGTTTTCGAGATATAAGCAAAAAACCAATAAGAAAACTGTAACTGTTACTAAACAAAAATGTAATTCAGTATTCAATGTTTGAGACAAAGACGAAAATGCAGCATTTAAAATCGACTCTGAAGTCTTCAGTGACTTTTATGTCACCTCCTTTTTCTTCTAATAATGTATTGGACCCAATAAATTAAGTGTATTTTAAATCACAAGACATTTTCTGTTTAAGCACTTTTTTTTAAATATTAATAATTTTCAAACTTACATCTCGCTTATGGTTAGTCCTACATGAAAAATGCAAATAACTATTTTGTAGGAAATTTTATCAGCTTTAATTTTAGTAAACAGATAAAAATTGATAGGAGTAACTGTTTTCGAGATATAAGCAAGAAACCAAAAAACTGTTACCTTAATAAAGCGCTTGCATATAAGCAAATTTAGTACTATTAGTATTATTATTATTAATGTTATTGTTATTAATATGACGACTAAAAACGACTCTGAAGACTTTGGTGACTTTTATGTCTTCTCCTTTTTCCTATACTAAAGTGTTAGACACAATTAATTTAGTTTAATTTCAGTATTTCAAACATTTTATTTTAAAGCAAATTTTTGTTAAATATTATTTATATCTATCTCTATAACTCGCTTATGCTTGGTCTTACAAGAAAAATACAAATAACTATTTTATAGGAATTTTTATCAGCTTTAATTTTAGTAAAAAGATAAAAATTGATAGGAGTAACTGTTTTCGAGATATAAGCAAGAAACCAAAAAACTGTTACCTTAATAAAGCGCTTGCATATAAGCAAATTTAGTACTATTAGTATTATTATTATTAATGTTATTGTTATTAATATGACGACTAAAATCGACTCTCAAGACTTTGGTGACTTTTATGTCTTCTCCTTTTTCCTCAACTAAAGTGTTAGTTTTAATTAATTTAGTTTAATTTCGGTTTTTCAAACATTTTATTTTAAAGCAAATTTTTGTTAAAGATTATTTATATCCAACTCTATAACTCGCTTATGGTTAGTCCTACAAAAAAAATGCCAATAACTATTTTGTAGGAAATTTTATCAGCTTTAATTTTAGTAAAAAGATAAAAATTGATAGGAGTAACTGTTTTCGAGATATAAGCAAGAAACCAAAAAACTGTTACCTTAATTAAGCGCTTGCATATAAGCAAATTTAGTACTAAAAACAACTCTGAAGACTTTGGTGATTTTTATGTCTTCTCCTTTTTCCTCTACTAAAGTGTTAGACCCAATTAATTTACTTTAATATCGGTTTTTCAAACATTTTATTTTAAAGCAAATTTTTGTTAAAGATTATTTATATCCAACTCTATAACTCGCTTATGGTTGGTCTTACAAAAGAAATGCAAATAACTATTTTGTTGGAAATTTTATCAGCTTTAATTTTGAAAGAAAGATAAAAATTGATAGGAGTAATTGTTTTCGAGATATAAGCAAAAAACCAAAGTGAAAACTGTTACAGTTACTGAACAAAAATGTAATTCAGTTTTCAATGTTTGAGACGAAGACGAAAATGCAGCATTTAAAAACGACTCTGAAGACTTCAGTGACTTTTATGTCACCTCCTTTTTCTTCTAATAGAGTATTGGTCCCAATAAATTAAGTGTATTTTAAATCACAAGACATTTTCTGTTAAAGCACTTTTTTTTTAAATATTAATTATTTTCAAACTTCTATCTCGCTTATGGTTAGTCCTACATAAAAAATGCAAATAACTATTTTGTAGGAAATTTTATCAGCTTTAATTTTAGTAAAAAGATAAAAATTGATAGGAGTAACTGTTTTCGAGATATAAGCAAGAAACTGTTACCTTAATTAAGCGCTTGCATATAAGCAAATTTAGTAATATTAGTATTATTATTATTAATGTTATTGTTATTAATATGACGACTAAAGACAACTCTAAGACTTTTGTGACTTTTATGTCTTCTCCTTTTTCCTCTACTAAAGTGTTAGACTCAATTAATTTAGTTTAATTCCGGTTTTTCAAGCATTTTATTTTAAAGCAAATTTTTGTTAAATATTATTTATATCCAACTCTATAACTCGTTTATGCTTGGTCCTACAAGAAAAATGTAAATAACTATTTGGTTGGAAATTTTATCAGCTTTAATTTTGAAAGAAAGATAAAATTTGATAGGAGTAACTGTTTTCGAGATATAAGCAAAAAACCAATAAGAAAACTGTAACTGTTACTGAACAAAAATGTAACTCAGTTTTCAATGTTTGAGACGAAGACAAAAATGCAGCATTTAAAAACGACTCTGAAGACGTCAGTGACTTTTATGTCACCTCCTTTTTCTTCTAATAAAGTATTGGACCCAATAAATTAAGTGTATTTTAAATCACAAGACATTTTCTGTTAAAGCACTTTTTTTTTAAATATTAATTATTTTCAAACTTATATCTCGCTTATGGTTAGTCTTACATGAAAAATGCAAATAACTATTTTGTAGGAAATTTTATCAGCTTTAATTTTAGTAAAATGATAAAAATTGATAGGAGTAACTGTTTTCGAGATATAATCAAGAAACCAAAAAACTGTTACCTTAATTAAGCGTTTGCATATAAGCAAATTTAGTATTATTAGTATTATTATTATTAATGTTATTGTTATTAATATGACGATTAAAAACGACTCTGAAGACTTTGGTGACTTTTACGTCTCCTCCTTTTTCCTCTACTAAAGTGTTAGACCCAATTAATTTAGTTTAATTTCGGTTTTTCAAACATTTTATTTTAAAGCAAATTTTTGTTAAAGATTATTTATATCCAACTCTATAACTCGCTTATGGTTGGTCCTACAAAAAAAATGCTAAAAACTATTTTGTAGCAAATTTTATCAGCTTTAATTTTGAAGGAAAGATAAAAATTTATAGGAGTAACTGTTTTCGAGATATAAGCAAAAAACCAAAGTGAAAACTGTAACAGTTACTGAACAAAAATGTAATTCAGTTTTCAATGTTTGAGACGAAGACGAAAATGCAGCATTTAAAATCGACTCTGAAGACTTCAGCGACTTTTAAGTCACCTCCTTTTTCTTCTAATAAAGTATTGGACCCAATAAATTAAGTGTATTTTAAATCACAAGACATTTTCTGTTAAAGCACTTTTTTTTTAAATATTGATTATTTTCAAACTTATATCTCGCTTATGGTTAGTCCTACATGAAAAATGCAAATAACTATTTTGTAGGAAATTTTATCAGCTTTAATTTTAGTAAAAAAATAAAAATTGATAAAAGTAACTGTTTTCGAGATATAAGCAAGAAACTGTTACCTTAATTAAGCGCTTGCATATAAGCAAATTTAGTAATATTAGTATTATTATTATTAATGTTATTGTTATTAATTTGACGACTAAAAACTTGAGACGAAAATGCAGCATTTAAAAACGACTCTGAAGACTTCAGTGACTTTTATGTCACCTTCTTTTTCTTCTAATAAAGTATTGGACCCAATAAATTAAGTGTATTTTAAATCACAAGACATTCTCTGTTAAAACACTTTTTTTTAATTATTAATTATTTAACTTATATCTCGCTTATGGTTAGTTCTACATGAAAAATGCAAATAACTATTTTGTAGGAAATTTTATCACCTTTAATTTTGGTGAAAAAGTAAAAATTGATAGGAGTAACTGTTTTCGAGATATAAGCAAAAAACAAAAAAACTGTTACCTTAATTAAGCGCTTGCATATAAGCAAATTTAGTACTACTAGTATTGTTATTATAAATGTTATTGTTATTAATATGACGACTAAAGACAACTCTAAGACTTTTGTGACTTTTATGTCTCCTCCTTTTTCCTCTACTAAAGTGTTAGACACAATTAATTTAGTTTAATTTTAGTTTTTCAAACATTTTATTTTAAAGCTAATTTTTGTTGAATATTAAAAACTATAAAATGGCTTAGATTGCCTAAAAACACAGATCACACATGATCTTTTGCATAGAAATGAGAAAACGCTCATGTAACACACAAAATAAGCTCCATTTTTCCTTATTAAAAGTATTATTATTATTATTACTTTTGTTACTATTACTATTATTATTATTATTATTATTATTATTATTATTATTATTATTATTATTATTAACTTTTGTATAGTAAATGTTTTTATACCAGTTTTAAAATGAGTTATTAATTTTAGTCAATTTCTTACCTAAAAACACAGATCACAGATGATTTCTTGCATAGAAATGAGAAAACATTCATATAACACACAAAATAAGCTTCATTTTTGCTTAGAAAACTAAGCTTACTTTTATTACTATTATTATTATTTTTATTAATATTATTGTTATTATTATTATTATTATTATTGTTATTATTATTATTATTATTATTATTATTATTATTATTACTATTATTATTATTATTATTATTATTATTAAAAACAGATTATTACTTTTGTATAGTATTGTTTTTATATCGGTTTTAAAACGAGTGATTAATTTTAACCAATTTCTTGCCTAAAAACTATAAAATGGCTTAGATTGCCTAAAAACACAGATCACACATTATCTTTTGCATAGAAATGAGAAAACGCTCATATAACACAAAATAAGCTTCATTTTTGCTTAGAAAACCTAGCTTACTTTTATTACTACTATTATTATTATTTTTATTAATATTATTATTATTTGTATTATTTTTATTATTATTATTACTATTATTATTATTATTATTATTATTATTATTATTATTATTATTATTAAAAACCGATTATAACTTTTGTATAGTAAATGTTTTTATACCAGTTTTAAAATGAGTTATTAATTTTAGACAATTTCTTGCCTAAAAACACAGATCACAGATGATCTCTTGCATAGAAATGAGAAAACGCTCATATAACACACAAAATAAGCTTCATTTTTGCTTAGAAAACTATGCTTACTTTTATTACTATTATTATTTTTATTATTATTTTTGTTATTATTATTATTATTTCTATTATTATTATTATTATTATTATTTATATTATTATTATTATTATTATTATTATTATTATTATTATTATTATTATTATTATTATTATTAACTTTTGTATAGTAAATGTTTTTATACCAGTTTTAAAATGAGTTATTAATTTTAGACAATTTCTTGCCTAAAAACACAGATCACAGATGATTTCTTGCATAGAAATGAGAAAACGCTCATATAACACACAAAATAAGCTTCATTTTTGCTTAGAAAGCTAAGCTTACTTTTATTACTATTATTATTTTTATTATTATTATTATTATTATTATTATTATTATTATTATTATTATTATTATTATTATTATTATTATTATTATTATTATTATTATTATTATTATTATTATTGTTATTGTTATTGTTATTATTATTATTATTAAAAACTTATATTAAACAGACAGAAAACGTCGTATTCTGACACATAAAAACGAATTACGTTATAGACTTGACGAGAACGGCGTATCTCGGACTCTTATAGGACTCTTATAGGGTCAAAAAGTATCAGTTTGGATTAAAACAAATTATTTTTGTTGACTCTCAGTCTGAATTGTTCATCAGTTCAAACAAAAACGGCTTATTTTAGACGATCTTTTGCTTTGAACAAGAAAACTGACATCGAATATACTAAAAACGTATTAATCTGGCATAAAAGAGCAATTTATGTATCACTTTGGATAAAGAGAGCTAATCCTTTTCGTTTCATTGCCTAAAATAGACAATTGTTAAAAAATCTAACAAAAACGCTGTATTCTAGCACAAAATACTAATTACATTATAGTTTCGACGAGAATACCTTATTTGGAATGATTCTATGCTTCCAAACGAGTAAATTTTTATTAAACAGATGCCAAACTTCATGTTTTGTCCTATAAAGACATTTTATATTGCAGTTTGTATTAAAACAAAATATTTTCGTTGATTCTTTGTTAGAAGCAGCAAACCTAACATTAAAGAATCTGAAAACTTTGTATTCGGACACAAACCACCGAATTTTGTATCAGTTTAGACAAAAACGGTTGATTTTCGACAATATTTTGCTTTCAACAAGAAAACTTATATCAAACTGACTAAAAACGTCTTATTTTAGCACAAAACAAAAGATTTGCGTTATAGTCTTAAAGCTGATTCACGCCACAGTTTGGATAAAAACCAAATATTTTTGTTAATTCACTGTTACAAACAAGAAACCTTACATCAAGGAAACTGAAAACCCCTTATTCAGGTACAGAAATTCGAATTACGTTTCAGTCTAGACAAAAACTGCTTATTTTAGACGATCTTTTGTCTTGAACACGAAAACTTACATTAAAAAGATTAAAAACGTCTTATTCTGGCTGAAAACTGCAAATTATATATTACTCTTGATAAAAGCAATTTATCCTGATTACTCCTTTGCTTAGAATAGAGCAAACTTGTATAAAACTTAATGAAAACTTTAAATTTCGTCTCAAAGAAATAATTTACGTTATAGTTTTGACCAGCACTGTTTATTTCAAACGAATTTATGATTCGAAACTAATGAACTTTTATGGGGCAGATGCAAAACCACATATTACCATACAAAGCGTTGTTTTAAAGCAAAGTATTACCTTTTGCAACAAGAAATTTCACGTCAAAGAAACTGAAAACTTCGTATCCATGCATAAATATCGAATTACGTATCAGTTTAGGCAAATACAGCTTATTTTAAACGATTCCTTGCTATAAACAAGAAAAATTTTATCAATCATATTGAAAACGTCTTATTCTCGAAAATAAGAGCAAATTATGTTTCAGTTTTAACAAAAGCGGATTACTCTGTTTGATTCTATGCTTAGAGTAGAGTAAACTACTATAAAACGTAATGAAAACTCTATATTCAAGCTCAAAAGAACAAATTACGTTATAGTTTTGGCAAAAAATAATATTTCGGACGATTTCATACTTTGAAGTAAGCAAACTTTAATTGAACAAGTGCAAAAGCTAATACTTTGCTTTAAAATAACGATTTATGTGGTAATATGGTATTTTGCATCTGTCCTATAAAAGTATACTCGTTTCGCTCCATTGAATCATTCGAAATAAATTATTTTGACACAACAACAACGAAAATAATTTGTTTTTGTTTAAACTGTATCATAAGTCGCTTTTATAAAACGAACTAAGACGTTTGGCATTTGTTTAGTGAAAGTTTTCTCGTTTGGGGACAAAATCGTTTGAAATTAACAGTTCTGGTCAAAACTATAACGTAAATTATTTCTTTGAGACGAAATTTAAAGTTTTCATTAAGTTTTATACAAGTTTGCTCTATTCTAACCAAAGAAGTAATCAGGATAAACTGCTTTTATTCAAAGTAATACATAATTTGCAGTTTTGAGCCAGAATAAGACGTTTTTAATCTTTTTAATGTAAGTTTTCGTGTTCAAAAGAAAGAGTCGTCTAAAATAAGCAATTTGTGTCTAGACTGAAACGTAATTTGATTTTCTGGGCCTGAATAAGAGGTTTTCAGTTTCTTTGATGTAAGGTTTCTTGTTTGTAACAATGAATAAACGAAAATCATTGGTTTTAATCCAAACTGTGACATAAATCGTTTTTTAAAGGCGAAATCAGACGTTTTGCCTCTGTTCAGTGAAAGTATACTGGTTTCAAAGCATAGAATCGTTTGAAATTAACAGTTCTCGTCAAGACTATAACGCAAATCTTTAAAGTGATACAAAGAAATAATTTACGTTATAGTTTCAATTTCAAACGATTTTATGCCCCCAAACGAGAAAACTTTCACTAAACAGATGCCAATCGTCTTAGTTCGTTTTATAAAAGCGACTTATGTTACAGTTTAAACAAAAACAAATTATTTTCGTTGTTGTTGTGTCAAAATAATTTATTTCGAATGATTCAATGGAGCGAAACGAGTAAACTTTTATAGGACAGATGCAAAATACCATATTACCACATAAATCGTTATTTTAAAGCAAAGTATTAGCTTTTGCACTTGTTCAATTAAAGTTTGCTTACTTCGAAGTATGTAATCGTCCGAAATATTTTTTTTTGCCAAATCTATAACGTAATTAGTTCTTTTGAGCTTGAATATAGAGTTTTCATTACGTTTTATAGTAGTTTACTCTACTCTAAGCATAGAATCAAACAGAGTAATCCGCTTTTGTTAAAACTGATACATAATTTGCTCTTATTTTCGAGAATAAGACGTTTTCAATATGCTTGATAAAATTTTTCTTGTTTATAGCAAGGAATCGTTTAAAATAAGCTGTATTTGCTTAAACTGATACGTAATTCGATATTTATGCATGGATACGAAATTTTCAGTTTCTTTGACGTGAAGTTTCTTGTTGCAAAAGGTAATACTTTGCTTTAAAACAACGCTTTATATGGTAATATGTGGTTTTGCATCTGCCCCATAAAAGTTCATTAGTTTCGAATCATAAATTCGTTTGAAATAAACAGTGCTGGTCAAAACTATAACGTAAATTATTTCTTTGAGACGAAATTTAAAGTTTTCATTAAGTTTTATACAAGTTTACTCTATTCTAAGTAAAGGAGTAATCAGGATAAATTGCTTTTATCTAGAGTAATATATAATTTGCAGTTTTCAGGCAGAAAAAGACGTTTTTAATCTTTTTAATGTAAGTTTTCGTGTTCAAGACAAAAGATCGTCTAAAATAAGCAGTTTTTGTCCAGACTGAAACGTAATTCGAATTTCTGTGCCTGAATAAGGGGTGTTCAGTTTCTTTGATGTAAGGTTTCTTGTTTGTAACAATGAATTAACAAAAATATTTGGTTTTTATCCAAACTGTGGCATGAATCAGCTTTAAGACTATAACGCAAATCTTTTGTTTTATGCTAAAATAAGACGTTTTTAGTCAGTTTGATATAAGTTTTCTTGTTCAAAGCAAAATATTGTCGAAAATCAACCGTTTTTGTCTAAACTGATACAAAATTCGGTGGTTTGTGTCCGAATACAAAGTTTTCAGATTCTTTAATGTTAGGTTTGCTGCTTCTAACAAAGAATCAACGAAAATATTTTGTATTAATACAAACTGCAATATAAAATGTCATCATAGGACAAAACATGATGTTTGGCATCTGTTTAATAAAAATTTACTCGTTTGGAAGCATAGAATCATTCCAAATAAGCTATTCTCGTCGAAACTATAATGTAATTAGTATTTTGTGCTACAATACAGCGTTTTTGTTAGATTTATTAACAATTTTGTCTATTTTAAGCAATGAAACGAATAGGATTAGCTGCCTTTATCTAAAGTGATACATAAATTGCTCTTTTATGCCAGATTAATACGTTTTTAGTCTGTTCGATGTAAGTTTTCTTGTTCAAAGCAAAAGATCGTCTAAAATAAGCCGTTTTTGTTTGAACTGATGAACAATTCAGACTGAGAGTCAACAAAAATAATTTATTTTAATCCAAACTGATACTTTTTGACTCTATAAGAGTCCTATAAGAGTCCGAGATACGCCGTTCTCGTCAAGTCTATAACGTAATTCGTTTTTTTGTGTCAGAATACGACGTTTTCTGTCTGTTTAATATAAGTTTTTAATAATAATAATAATAATAACAATAATAATAATAATAATAATAATAATAATAATAATAATAATAATAATAATAATAATAATAATAATAATAATAATAATAATAATAATAATAATAATAATAATAATAATAAAAATAATAATACTAATAATAGTAATAATAATAATAATAATAAAAATAATAATAGTAATAAAAGTAAGCTTAGTTTTCTAAGCAAAAATGAAGCTTATTTTGTGTTATATGAGCGTTTTCTCATTTCTATGCAAGAAATCATCTGTGATCTGTGTTTTTAGGCAAGAAATTGTCTAAAATTAATAACTCATTTTTAAACTGGTATAAAAACATTTACTATACAAAAGTTAATAATAATAATAATAATAATAATAATAATAATAATAATAATAATAATAATAATAATAATGAATGAAGCTTATTTTGTGTGTTATATGAGCGTTTTCTCATTTCTATGCAAGAGATCATCTGTGATCTGTGTTGTTAGGCAAGAAATTGAATAAAATTAATAACTCATTTTAAAACTGGTATAAAAACATTTACTATACAAAAGTTAATAATAATAATAATAATAATAGAAATAATAATAATAATAATAATAATAGTAATAAATAAAATAATAATAATAATAATAATAATAATAATAATAATAATAATAATAATGATAATAATACTTATAATAATGAATTTCTTTCTAAATTAAAGCTTAGTTTTTTTAAGCAAAAATGATGCTTATTTTGTGTTATCTGAGCGTTTTCTCATTTCTATGCAAGAGATCATCTGTGATCTGTGTTTTTAGGTAAGAAATTGTCTAAAACTAATAATTCATTTTAAAACTGTTATAAAAACATTTACTATACAAAAGTTATAATCGGTTATTAATAATAATAATATTAATAATAATAATTATAATAATAATAATAATAATAATAATAATAATAATAATAATAATAATAATAATAATAATAATAATAATAATAATAATAATAATAATAATAATAATAATAATAATAATAATAATAATAAAAATAATAATAACAGTAGTAATAAAAGTAAGCTTAGTTTTCTAAGCAAAAATAAAGCTTATTTTGTGTTATATGAAGCGTTTTCTCATTTCTATGCAAAAGATCATGTGTGATCAGTGTTTTTAGGCAATCTTAGCCATTTTATAGTTTTTAGGCAAGAAATTGGCTAAAATTAATCACTCATTTTAAAACTGGTATAAAAACAATACTATACAAAAGTTAAAATCGGTTTTTAATAATAATAATTATAATAATAATAATAATAATAATAATAATAATAATAATAATAATAATATTAATAATAATAATAATAATAATAACAATAATAATAATAATAATAATAATAATAATAATAACAATAATAATAATAAAAATAATAATAATAGTAATAAAATTAAGCTTAGTTTTCTAAGCAAAAATGAAGCTTATTTTGTGTGTTATATGAGTGTTTTCTCATTTCTATGCAAGAAATCATCTGTGATCTGTGTTTTTAGGCAAGAAATTGTCTAAAATTAATAACTTATTTTAAAACTGGTATAAAATCATTTACTATACAAAAGTTAATAATAATAATAATAACAATAATAATAATAATAATAATAATAGTAATAGTAACAAAAGTAATAATAATAATAATACTTTTAATAAGGAAAAATGGAGCTTATTTTGTGTGTTACATGAGCGTTTTCTCATTTCTATGCAAAAGATCATGTGTGATGTGTGTTTTTAGGCAATCTAAGCCATTTTATAGTTTTTAATATTTAACAAAAATTTGCTTTAAAATAATATGTTTGAAAAACTGAAATTAAACTAAATTAATTGTGTCTAACACTTTAGTAGAGGAAAAAGGAGGAGACATAAAAGTCACTAAAGTCTTCAGAGTCGTTTTTAAATGCTGCATTTTCGTCTTCCTCTCAAACATTGAAAACTGAATTACATTTTTGTTCAGTAACTGTAACAGTTTTTACTTTGGTTTTTTGCTTATATCTCGAAAACAATTACTCCTATCAATTTTTATCTTTCTTTCAAAATTAAAGCTGATAAAATTTCCTACAAAATAATTATTTGCATTTCTCATGTAGGACTAACCATAAGCGAGATATAAGTATGAAAATAATTAATATTTAAAATTGTGTCTAACACTTTATTAGAGGAAAAAGGAGAAGACATAAATGTCACTAAAGGTTTCAGAGTCGTCTTTAGTCGTCATATTAATAGCAATAACATTAATAATAATACTACTAATAGTACTAAATTTGCTTACATGCAAACGCTTAATTAAGGTAACAGTTTTTTGCTTTCTTGCTTATATCTCGAAAATAGTTACTTATATCAATTTTTATCTTTTTACTAAAATTAAAGCTGATAAAATTTTCTACAAAATAGTTGTTTGCATTTTTCATGTAAGACTAACCATAAGCGAGATATAAGTTTAAAAATTATTAATATTTAAAAAAAAAGTGCTTTAACAGAAAATGTCTTGTGATTTAAAATACACTTAATTTATTGGGTCCAATACTTTATTAGAAGAAAAAGGAGGTGACATAAAAGTCGCTGAAGTCTTCAGAGTCGTTTTTAAATGCTGCATTTTCGTCTTCGTCTCAAACATTGAAAACTGAATTACATTTTTGTTCAGTAACTGTAACAGTTTTTACTTTGGTTTTTTGCATATCTCGAAAACAATTACTCCTATCAATTTTTATCGTTTTTTCAAAATTAAAGCTGATAAAATTTCCTACAAAATAGTTATTTGCATTTCTTTTGTAAGACCAACCATAAGCGAGTTATAGAGTTAGATATAAATAATCTTTAACAAAAATTTGCTTTAAAATAAAATGTTTGAAAAACCGAAATTAAACTAAATTAATTGAGTCTAACACTTTAGTATAGGAAAAAGGAGAAGACATAAAGGTCACTAAAGTCTTCAGAGTCGTTTTTAGTCGTCATATTAATAACAATAACATTAATAATAATAATACCAATAGTACTAAATTTGCTTATATGCAAGCGCTTAATTAAGGTAACAGTTTTTTGGTTTCTAGCTTATATCTCGAAAACAGATACTCCTATCAATTTTTACCTTTTTACCAAAATTAAAAGTGATAAAATTTCCTACAAAATAGTTATTTGCATTTTTCATGTAGAACTAACCATAAGCGAGATATAAGTTTGAAAATAATTAATAATTAAAAAAAAATGTGTTTTAACAAAAAATGTCTTGTGATTTAAAATACACTTAATTTATTGGGTCCAATACTTAATTAGAAGAAAAAGGAGGTGACAGTAAATGCTGCATTTTCGTCTTCGTCTGAAACATTGAAAACTGAATTACATTTTTGTTCAGTAACTGTCGTCAATGACGAAAATGCAGCATTTACAAACGACTCTAAAAACTTCAGTGACTTTTATGACATCTCCTTTTTCCTCTACTAAAGTGTTAGTTTAATTTAGTTTAATTTCAGTTTTTTAAACATTTTATTTTAAAGCAAATTTTTGTTAAATATTAATTATATCCAACTCTATAACTCGCTTATGGTTGGTCCTACAAGAAAAATGCAAACAACTATTTTGTAGGAAATTTTATCAGCTTTAATTTTGGATGAAAGATAAAAATTGATAGGAGTAACTGTTTTCGAGATATAAGCAAAAAACAAAAAAACTGTTACCTTAATTAAGCGCTTGCATATAAGCAAATTTAGTACTACTAGTATTGTTATTATTAATGTTATTGTTATTAATATGACGACTAAAGACAACTCTAAGACTTTATTGACTTTTATGTCTCCTCCTTTTTCCTCTACTAAAGTGTTAGACACAATTAATTTAGTTTAATTTCAGTTTTTTAAACATTATATTTTAAAGCAAATTTTTGTTAAATATTATTTATATCCAACTCTATAACTCGCTTATAGTTGGTCCTACAAGAAAAATGCAAATAACGATTTTGTAGTAAATTTTATCAGCTTTAATTTTGAAAAAAAGATAAAAATTGATAGGAGTAACAGTTTTCGAGATATAAGCAAAAAACCAATAAGAAAACTGTAACTGTTACTGAACAAAAATGTAATTCAGTTTTCAATGTTTAAGACGATGACGAAAATGCAGCATTTACAAACGACATTAAGACTTCAGTGACCTATATGTCACCTCTTTTTTCTTCTAATAAAGTATTGGACCCAATAAATTAAGTGTATTTTAAATCACAAGACATTTTCTGTTGAAGCACTTTTTTTTTAATTTTAATTATTTTCAAACTTATATCTCGCTTATGGTTAGTCCTACATGAAAAATGCAAATAACTATTTTGTAGAAAATTTTATCAGTTTAATTTTAGTAAAAAGATAAAAATTGATAGGAGTAACTGTTTTCGAGATTTAAGCAAGAAACCAAAAAACTGTTACCTTAATTAAGCGCTTGCCAACTAAATTAAGTGTATTTTAAATCACAAGGCATTTTCTGTTAAAGCACTTTTTTTTAAATATTAATTATTTTCAAACTTATATCTCGCTTATGGTTAGTCCTACATGAAAAATGCAAACTACTATTTTGTAGGAAATTTTATCAGCTTTAATTTTAGTAAAAAGATAATAAAAATTGATTGGAGTAACTGTTTTCGAGATATAAGCAAGAAACCAAAAAACTGTTACCTTAATTAAGCGTTTGCATATAAGCAAATTTAGTACTTTTAGTATTATTATTATTAAATGCAAAAAAAATGCAAAAAACTATTTTGTAGGAAATTTTATCAGTTTTAATTTGAAAGAAAGATAAAAATTGATAGGAGTAAATGTTTTCGAGATATAAGCAAAAAACCAAAGTGAAAACTGTAACAGTTACTGAACAAAAATGTAATTTAGTTTTCAATGTTTAAGACGAAGACGAAAATGCAGCATTTACTGTCACCTCTTTTGTCTACTAATTAAGTATTGGACCCAATAAATTAAGTGTATTTTAAATCACAAGACATTTTCTGTTAAAGCACATTTTTTTTTAATTATTAATTATTTTTAAACTTATATCTCGTTTATGGTTAGTTCTACATGAAAAATGCAAATAACTATTTTGTAGGAAATTTTATCAGCTTTAATTTTAGTGAAAAGGTAAAAATTAATAGGAGTAATTGTTTTCGAGATATAAGCAAGAAACTGTTACCTTAATTAAGCGCTTGCATATAAACAAATTTAGTAATATTATTATTATTATTATTAATGTTATTGTTATTAATATGACGACTAAAAACGACTCTCAAGACTTTGGTGACTTTTATGTCTTTTCCTTTTTCCTCAAGTAAAGTGTTAGACAAAATTAATTTAGTTTAATTTCAGTATTTCAAACATTTTATTTTAAAGCAAATTTTTGTTAAATATTATTTATATCTATCTCTATAACTCGCTTATGCTTGGTCCTACAAGAAAAATACAAATAACTATTTTGTAGGAAATTTTATCAGCTTTAATTTTAGTAAAAAGATAAAAATTGATAGGAGTAACTGTTTTCGAGATATAAGCAAGAAACCAAAAAACTGTTACCTTAATAAAGCGCTTGCATATAAGCAAATTTAGTACTATTAGTATTATTATTATTAATGTTATTGTTATTAATATGACGACTAAAAACCACTCTCAAAACTTTGGTGACTTTTATGTATACTCCTTTTTCCTCAACTAAAGTGTTAGTCTTAATTAATTTAGTTTAATTTCGGTTTTTCAAACATTTTATTTTAAAGCAAATTTTTGTTAAAGATTATTTATATCCAACTCTATACCTCGCTTATGGTTGGTCCTACAAAAAAAATGCCAATAACTATTTTGTAGGAAATTTTATCAGCTTTGATTTTGAAAGAAAGATAAAAATTGATAGGAATAACTGTTTTCGAGATATAAGCAAAAAACCAATAAGAAAACTGTAACTGTTACTAAACAAAAATGTAATTCAGTATTCAATGTTTGAGACAAAGACGAAAATGCAGCATTTAAAATCGACTCTGAAGACTTCAGTGACTTTTATGTCACCTCCTTTTTCTTCTAATAATGTATTGGACCCATTAAATTAAGTGTATTTTAAATCACAAGACATTTTCTGTTAAAGCACTTTTTTTTTAAATATTAATTATTTTCAAACTTATATCTCGCTTATGGTTAGTCCTACATAAAAAATGCAAATAACTATTTTGTAGGAAATTTTATCAGCTTTAATTTTGAAAGAAAGATAAAAATTGATAGTAGTAATTGTTTTTGAGATATAAGCAAAAAACTAAAGTAAAAACTGTTACAGTTACTGAACAAAAATGTAATTCAGTTTTCAATGTTTGAGACGAAGACGAAAATGCAGCATTTAAAAACGACTCTGAAGACTTCAGCGACTTTTATGTCACCTCCTTATTCTTCTAATAAAGTATTGGACCCAATAAATTAAGTGTATTTTAAATCACAAGACATTTTCTGTTAAAGCACTTTTTTTTAAATATTAATAATTTTCAAACTTACATCTCGCTTATGGTTAGTCCTACATGAAAAATGCAAATAACTATTTTGTAGAAAATTTTATCAGCTTTAATTTTGATAGAAAGATAAAAATTGATAGTAGTAATTGTTTTCGAGATATAAGCAAAAAACTAAAGTAAAAACTGTTACAGTTACTGAACAAAAATGTAATTCAGTTTTCAATGTTTGAGACGAAGACGAAAATGCAGCATTTAAAAACGACTCTGAAGACTTCAGCGACTTTTATGTCACCTCCTTATTCTTCTAATAAAGTATTGGACCCAATAAATTAAGTGTATTTTAAATCACAAGACATTTTCTGTTAAAGCACTTTTTTTTAAATATTAATAATTTTCAAACTTACATCTCGCTTATGGTTAGTCCTACATGAAAAATGCAAATAACTATTTTGTAGGAAATTTTATCAGCTTTAATTTTAGTAAACAGATAAAAATTGATAGGAGTAACTGTTTTCGAGATATAAGCAAGAAACCAAAAAACTGTTACCTTAATAAAGCGCTTGCATATAAGCAAATTTAGTACTATTAGTATTATTATTATTAATGTTATTGTTATTAATATGACGACTAAAAACGACTCTGAAGACTTTGGTGACTTTTATGTCTTCTCCTTTTTCCTATACTAAAGTGTTAGACACAATTAATTTAGTTTAATTTCAGTATTTCAAACATTTTATTTTAAAGCAAATTTTTGTTAAATATTATTTATATCTATCTCTATAACTCGCTTATGCTTGGTCCTACAAGAAAAATACAAATAACTATTTTGTAGGAAATTTTATCAGCTTTAATTTTAGTAAAAAGATAAAAATTGATAGGAGTAACTGTTTTCGAGATATAAGCAAGAAACCAAAAAACTGTTACCTTAATAAAGCGCTTGCATATAAGCAAATTTAGTACTATTAGTATTATTATTATTAATGTTATTGTTATTAATATGACGACTAAAAACCACTCTCAAAACTTTGGTGACTTTTATGTCTTCTCCTTTTTCCTCAACTAAAGTGTTAGTCTTAATTAATTTAGTTTAATTTCGGTTTTTCAAACATTTTATTTTAAAGCAAATTTTTGTTAAAGATTATTTATATCCAACTCTATACCTCGCTTATGGTTGGTCCTACAAAAAAAATGCCAATAACTATTTTGTAAGAAATTTTATCAGCTTTGATTTTAAAAGAAAGATAAAAATTGATAGGAATAACTGTTTTCGAGATATAAGCAAAAAACCAATAAGAAAACTGTAACTGTTACTAAACAAAAATGTAATTCAGTATTCAATGTTTGAGACAAAGACGAAAATGCAGCATTTAAAATCGACTCTGAAGACTTCAGTGACTTTTATGTCACCTCCTTTTTCTTCTAATAATGTATTGGACCCAATAAATTAAGTGTATTTTAAATCACAAGACATTTTCTGTTTAAGCACTTTTTTTTAAATATTGATAATTTTCAAACTTACATCTCGCTTATGGTTAGTCCTACATGAAAAATGCAAATAACTATTTTGTAGGAAATTTTATCAGCTTTAATTTTAGTAAACAGATAAAAATTGATAGGAGTAACTGTTTTCGAGATATAAGCAAGAAACCAAAAAACTGTTACCTTAATAAAGCGCTTGCATATAAGCAAATTTAGTACTATTAGTATTATTATTATTAATGTTATTGTTATTAATATGACGACTAAAAACGATGGTGACTTTTATGTCTTCTCCTTTTTCCTATACTAAAGTGTTAGACACAATTAATTTAGTTTAATTTCAGTATTTCAAACATTTTATTTTAAAGCAAGTTTTTGTTAAATATTATTTATATCTATCTCTATAACTCGCTTATGCTTGGTCTTACAAGAAAAATACAAATAACTATTTTGTAGGAATTTTTATCAGCTTTAATTTTAGTAAAAAGATAAAAATTGATAGGAGTAACTGTTTTCGAGATATAAGCAAGAAACCAAAAATCTGTTACCTTAATAAAGCGCTTGCATATAAGCAAATTTAGTACTATTAGTATTATTATTATTAATGTTATTGTTATTAATATGACGACTAAAAACGACTCTCAAGACTTTGGTGACTTTTATGTCTTCTCCTTTTTCCTCAACTAAAGTGTTAGTTTTAATTAATTTAGTTTAATTTCGGTTTTTCAAACATTTTATTTTAAAGCAAATTTTTGTTAAAGATTATTTATATCCAACTCTATAACTCGCTTATGGTTAGTTCTACAAAAAAATGCCAATAACTATTTTGTAGGAAATTTTATCAGCTTTGATTTTGAAAGAAAGATAAAAATTGATAGGAGTAACTGTTTTCGAGATATAAGCAAAAAACCAATAAGAAAACTGTAACTGTTACTAAACAAAAATGTAATTCAGTTTTCAATGTTTGAGACATAGACGAAAATGCAGCATTTAAAATCGACTCTGAAGACTTCAGTGACTTTTATGTCACCTCCTTTTTCTTCTAATAAAGTATTGGACCCATTAAATTAAGTGTATTTTAAATCACAAGACATTTTCTGTTAAAGCACGTTTTTTTTAAATATTAATTATTTTCAAACTTATATCTCGCTTATGGTTAGTCCTACATGAAAAATGCAAATTACTATTTTGTAGGAAATTTTATCAGATTTAATTTTAGTAAAAAGATAAAAATTGATAGGAGTAACTGTTTTCGAGATATAAGCAAGAAACCAAAAAACTGTTACCTTAATTAAGCGCTTGCATATAAGCAAATTTAGTACTAAAAACAACTCTGAAGACTTTGGTGATTTTTATGTCTTCTCCTTTTTCCTCTACTAAAGTGTTAGACCCAATTAATTTACTTTAATATCGGTTTTTCAAACATTTTATTTTAAAGCAAATTTTTGTTAAAGATTATTTATATCCAACTCTATAACTCGCTTATGGTTGGTCTTACAAAAGAAATGCAAATAACTATTTTGTTGGAAATTTTATCAGCTTTAATTTTGAAAGAAAGATAAAAATTGATAGGAGTAATTGTTTTCGAGATATAAGCAAAAAACCAAAGTGAAAACTGTTACAGTTACTGAACAAAAATGTAATTCAGTTTTCAATGTTTGAGACGAAGACGAAAATGCAGCATTTAAAAACGACTCTGAAGACTTCAGTGACTTTTATGTCACCTCCTTTTTCTTCTAATAGAGTATTGGTCCCAATAAATTAAGTGTATTTTAAATCACAAGACATTTTCTGTTAAAGCACTTTTTTTTTAAATATTAATTATTTTCAAACTTCTATCTCGCTTATGGTTAGTCCTACATAAAAAATGCAAATAACTATTTTGTAGGAAATTTTATCAGCTTTAATTTTAGTAAAAAGATAAAAATTGATAGGAGTAACTGTTTTCGAGATATAAGCAAGAAACTGTTACCTTAATTAAGCGCTTGCATATAAGCAAATTTAGTAATATTAGTATTATTATTATTAATGTTATTGTTATTAATATGACGACTAAAGACAACTCTAAGACTTTTGTGACTTTTATGTCTTCTCCTTTTTCCTCTACTAAAGTGTTAGACACAATTAATTTAGTTTAATTTCAGTTTTTCACCAAAGTCTTCAGAGTCGTTTTTAGTCGTCATATTAATAACAATAACATTAATAATAATAATACTAATAGTACTAAATTTGCTTATATGCAAGCGCTTTATTAAGGTAACAGTTTTTTGGTTTCTTGCTTATATCTCGAAAACAGTTACTCCTATCAATTTTTATCTGTTTACTAAAATTAAAGCTGATAAAATTTCCTACAAAATAGTTATTTGCATTTTTCATGTAGGACTAACCATAAGCGAGATGTAAGTTTGAAAATTATTAATATTTAAAAAAAAGTGCTTTAACAGAAAATGTCTTGTGATTTAAAATACACTTAATTTATTGGGTCCAATACTTTATTAGAAGAATAAGGAGGTGACATAAAAGTCGCTGAAGTCTTCAGAGTCGTTTTTAAATGCTGCATTTTCGTCTTCGTCTCAAACATTGAAAACTGAATTACATTTTTGTTCAGTAACTGTAACAGTTTTTACTTTAGTTTTTTGCTTATATCTCGAAAACAATTACTACTATCAATTTTTATCTTTCTATCAAAATTAAAGCTGATAAAATTTTCTACAAAATAGTTATTTGCATTTTTCATGTAGGACTAACCATAAGCGAGATGTAAGTTTGAAAATTATTAATATTTAAAAAAAAGTGCTTTAACAGAAAATGTCTTGTGATTTAAAATACACTTAATTTATTGGGTCCAATACTTTATTAGAAGAATAAGGAGGTGACATAAAAGTCGCTGAAGTCTTCAGAGTCGTTTTTAAATGCTGCATTTTCGTCTTCGTCTCAAACATTGAAAACTGAATTACATTTTTGTTCAGTAACTGTAACAGTTTTTACTTTAGTTTTTTGCTTATATCTCAAAAACAATTACTACTATCAATTTTTATCTTTCTTTCAAAATTAAAGCTGATAAAATTTCCTACAAAATAGTTATTTGCATTTTTTATGTAGGACTAACCATAAGCGAGATATAAGTTTGAAAATAATTAATATTTAAAAAAAAAGTGCTTTAACAGAAAATGTCTTGTGATTTAAAATACACTTAATTTAATGGGTCCAATACATTATTAGAAGAAAAAGGAGGTGACATAAAAGTCACTGAAGTCTTCAGAGTCGATTTTAAATGCTGCATTTTCGTCTTTGTCTCAAACATTGAATACTGAATTACATTTTTGTTTAGTAACAGTTACAGTTTTCTTATTGTTTTTTTGCTTATATCTCGAAAACAGTTATTCCTATCAATTTTTATCTTTCTTTCAAAATCAAAGCTGATAAAATTTCCTACAAAATAGTTATTGGCATTTTTTTGTAGGACCAACCATAAGCGAGGTATAGAGTTGGATATAAATAATCTTTAACAAAAATTTGCTTTAAAATAAAATGTTTGAAAAACCGAAATTAAACTAAATTAATTAAGACTAACACTTTAGTTGAGGAAAAAGGAGAATACATAAAAGTCACCAAAGTTTTGAGAGTGGTTTTTAGTCGTCATATTAATAACAATAACATTAATAATAATAATACTAATAGTACTAAATTTGCTTATATGCAAGCGCTTTATTAAGGTAACAGTTTTTTGGTTTCTTGCTTATATCTCGAAAACAGTTACTCCTATCAATTTTTATCTTTTTACTAAAATTAAAGCTGATAAAATTTCCTACAAAATAGTTATTTGTATTTTTCTTGTAGGACCAAGCATAAGCGAGTTATAGAGATAGATATAAATAATATTTAACAAAAATTTGCTTTAAAATAAAATGTTTGAAATACTGAAATTAAACTAAATTAATTTTGTCTAACACTTTACTTGAGGAAAAAGGAAAAGACATAAAAGTCACCAAAGTCTTGAGAGTCGTTTTTAGTCGTCATATTAATAACAATAACATTAATAATAATAATAATAATATTACTAAATTTGTTTATATGCAAGCGCTTAATTAAGGTAACAGTTTCTTGCTTATATCTCGAAAACAATTACTCCTATTAATTTTTACCTTTTCACTAAAATTAAAGCTGATAAAATTTCCTACAAAATAGTTATTTGCATTTTTCATGTAGAACTAACCATAAACGAGATATAAGTTTAAAAATAATTAATAATTAAAAAAAAATGTGCTTTAACAGAAAATGTCTTGTGATTTAAAATACACTTAATTTATTGGGTCCAATACTTAATTAGTAGACAAAAGAGGTGACAGTAAATGCTGCATTTTCGTCTTCGTCTTAAACATTGAAAACTAAATTACATTTTTGTTCAGTAACTGTTACAGTTTTCACTTTGGTTTTTTGCTTATATCTCGAAAACATTTACTCCTATCAATTTTTATCTTTCTTTCAAATTAAAACTGATAAAATTTCCTACAAAATAGTTTTTTGCATTTTTTTTGCATTTAATAATAATAATACTAAAAGTACTAAATTTGCTTATATGCAAACGCTTAATTAAGGTAACAGTTTTTTGGTTTCTTGCTTATATCTCGAAAACAGTTACTCCAATCAATTTTTATTATCTTTTTACTAAAATTAAAGCTGATTTTCAGTTTTGTAAACATTATATTTTAAAGCAAATTTTTGTTAAATATTATTTATATCCAACTCTATAACTCGCTTATGGTTGGTCCTACAAGAAAAATGCAAATAACGATTTTGTAGTAAATTTTATCAGCTTTAATTTTGAAAAAAAGATAAAAATTGATAGGAGTAACAGTTTTCGAGATATAAGCAAAAAACCAATAAGAAAACTGTAACTGTTACTGAACAAAAATGTAATTCAGTTTTCAATGTTTAAGACGATGACGAAAATGCAGCATTTACAAACGACATTAAGACTTCAGTGACCTATATGTCACCTCTTTTTTCTTCTAATAAAGTATTGGACCCAATAAATTAAGTGTATTTTAAATCACAAGACATTTTTTGTTAAAACACATTTTTTTTTAATTATTAATTATTTTCAAACTTATATCTCGCTTATGGTTAGTCCTACATGAAAAATGCAAATAACTATTTTGTAGAAAATTTTATCAGTTTAATTTTAGTAAAAAGATAAAAATTGATAGGAGTAACTGTTTTCGAGATTTAAGCAAGAAACCAAAAAACTGTTACCTTAATTAAGCGCTTGCCAACTAAATTAAGTGTATTTTAAATCACAAGGCATTTTCTGTTAAAGCACTTTTTTTTAAATATTAATTATTTTCAAACTTATATCTCGCTTATGGTTAGTCCGACATGAAAAATGCAAACTACTATTTTGTAGGAAATTTTATCAGCTTTAATTTTAGTAAAAAGATAATAAAAATTGATTGGAGTAACTGTTTTCGAGATATAAGCAAGAAACCAAAAAACTGTTACCTTAATTAAGCGTTTGCATATAAGCAAATTTAGTACTTTTAGTATTATTATTATTAAATGCAAAAAAAATGCAAAAAACTATTTTGTAGGAAATTTTATCAGTTTTAATTTGAAAGAAAGATAAAAATTGATAGGAGTAAATGTTTTCGAGATATAAGCAAAAAACCAAAGTGAAAACTGTAACAGTTACTGAACAAAAATGTAATTTAGTTTTCAATGTTTAAGACGAAGACGAAAATGCAGCATTTACTGTCACCTCTTTTGTCTACTAATTAAGTATTGGACCCAATAAATTAAGTGTATTTTAAATCACAAGACATTTTCTGTTAAAGCACATTTTTTTTTAATTATTAATTATTTTTAAACTTATATCTCGTTTATGGTTAGTTCTACATGAAAAATGCAAATAACTATTTTGTAGGAAATTTTATCAGCTTTAATTTTAGTGAAAAGGTAAAAATTAATAGGAGTAATTGTTTTCGAGATATAAGCAAGAAACTGTTACCTTAATTAAGCGCTTGCATATAAACAAATTTAGTAATATTATTATTATTATTATTAATGTTATTGTTATTAATATGACGACTAAAAACGACTCTCAAGACTTTGGTGACTTTTATGTCTATTCCTTTTTCCTCAAGTAAAGTGTTAGACAAAATTAATTTAGTTTAATTTCAGTATTTCAAACATTTTATTTTAAAGCAAATTTTTGTTAAATATTATTTATATCTATCTCTATAACTCGCTTATGCTTGGTCCTACAAGAAAAATACAAATAACTATTTTGTAGGAATATTTATCAGCTTTAATTTTAGTAAAAAAATAAAAATTGATAGGAGTAACTGTTTTCGAGATATAAGCAAGAAACCAAAATACTGTTACCTTAATAAAGCGCTTGCATATAAGCAAATTTAGTACTATTAGTATTATTATTATTAATGTTATTGTTATTAATATGACGACTAAAAACCACTCTCAAAACTTTGGTGACTTTTATGTATTCTCCTTTTTCCTCAACTAAAGTGTTAGTCTTAATTAATTTAGTTTAATTTCGGTTTTTCAAACATTTTATTTTAAAGCAAATTTTTGTTAAAGATTATTTATATCCAACTCTATACCTCGCTTATGGTTGGTCCTACAAAAAAAATGCCAATAACTATTTTGTAGGAAATTTTATCAGCTTTGATTTTGAAAGAAAGATAAAAATTGATAGGAATAACTGTTTTCGAGATATAAGCAAAAAACCAATAAGAAAACTGTAACTGTTACTAAACAAAAATGTAATTCAGTATTCAATGTTTGAGACAAAGACGAAAATGCAGCATTTAAAATCGACTCTGAAGACTTCAGTGACTTTTATGTCACCTCCTTTTTCTTCTAATAATGTATTGGACCCATTAAATTAAGTGTATTTTAAATCACAAGACATTTTCTGTTAAAGCACTTTTTTTTTAAATTTTAATTATTTTCAAACTTATATCTCGCTTATGGTTAGTCCTACATAAAAAATGCAAATAACTATTTTGTAGGAAATTTTATCAGCTTTAATTTTGAAAGAAAGATAAAAATTGATAGTAGTAATTGTTTTCGAGATATAAGCAAAATACTAAAGTAAAAACTGTTACAGTTACTGAACAAAAATGTAATTCAGTTTTCAATGTTTGAGACGAAGACGAAAATGCAGCATTTAAAAACGACTCTGAAGACTTCAGCGACTTTTATGTCACCTCCTTATTCTTCTAATAAAGTATTGGACCCAATAAATTAAGTGTATTTTAAATCACAAGACATTTTCTGTTAAAGCACTTTTTTTTAAATATTAATAATTTTCAAACTTACATCTCGCTTATGGTTAGTCCTACATGAAAAATGCAAATAACTATTTTGTAGGAAATTTTATCAGCTTTAATTTTCATAGAAAGATAAAAATTGATAGTAGTAATTGTTTTCGAGATATAAGCAAAAAACTAAAGTAAAAACTGTTACAGTTACTGAACAAAAATGTAATTCAGTTTTCAATGTTTGAGACGAAGACGAAAATGCAGCATTTAAAAACGACTCTGAAGACTTCAGCGACTTTTATGTCACCTCCTTATTCTTCTAATAAAGTATTGGACCCAATAAATAAGTGTATTTTAAATCACAAGACATTTTCTGTTAAAGCACTTTTTTTTAAATATTAATAATTTTCAAACTTACATCTCGCTTATGGTTAGTCCTACATGAAAAATGCAAATAACTATTTTGTAGGAAATTTTATCAGCTTTAATTTTAGTAAACAGATAAAAATTGATAGGAGTAACTGTTTTCGAGATATAAGCAAGAAACCAAAAAACTGTTACCTTAATAAAGCGCTTGCATATAAGCAAATTTAGTACTATTAGTATTATTATTATTAATGTTATTGTTATTAATATGACGACTAAAAACGACTCTGAAGACTTTGGTGACTTTTATGTCATCTCCTTTTTCCTATACTAAAGTTTTAGACACAATTAATTTAGTTTAATTTCAGTATTTCAAACATTTTATTTTAAAGCAAATTTTTGTTAAATATTATTTATATCTATCTCTATAACTCGCTTATGCTTGGTCCTACAAGAGAAATACAAATAACTATTTTGTAGGAAATTTTATCAGCTTTAATTTTAGTAAAAAGATAAAAATTGATAGGAGTAACTGTTTTCGAGATATAAGCAAGAAACCAAAAAACTGTTACCTTAATAAAGCGCTTGCATATAAGCAAATTTAGTACTATTAGTATTATTATTATTAATGTTATTGTTATTAATATGACGACTAAAAACCACTCTCAAAACTTTGGTGACTTTTATGTCTTCTCCTTTTTCCTCAACTAAAGTGTTAGTCTTAATTAATTTAGTTTAATTTCGGTTTTTCAAACATTTTATTTTAAAGCAAATTTTTGTTAAAGATTATTTATATCCAACTCTATACCTCGCTTATGGTTGGTCCTACAAAAAAAATGCCAATAACTATTTTGTAAGAAATTTTATCAGCTTTGATTTTAAAAGAAAGATAAAAATTGATAGGAATAACTGTTTTCGAGATATAAGCAAAAAACCAATAAGAAAACTGTAACTGTTACTAAACAAAAATGTAATTCAGTATTCAATGTTTGAGACAAAGACGAAAATGCAGCATTTAAAATCGACTCTGAAGACTTCAGTGACTTTTATGTCACCTCCTTTTTCTTCTAATAATGTATTGGACCCAATAAATTAAGTGTATTTTAAATCACAAGACATTTTCTGTTTAAGCACTTTTTTTTAAATATTAATAATTTTCAAACTTACATCTCGCTTATGGTTAGTCCTACATGAAAAATGCAAATAACTATTTTGTAGGAAATTTTATCAGCTTTAATTTTAGTAAACAGATAAAAATTGATAGGAGTAACTGTTTTCGAGATATAAGCAAGAAACCAAAAAACTGTTACCTTAATAAAGCGCTTGCATATAAGCAAATTTAGTACTATTAGTATTATTATTATTAATGTTATTGTTATTAATATGACGACTAAAAACGACTCTGAAGACTTTGGTGACTTTTATGTCTTCTCCTTTTTCCTATACTAAAGTGTTAGACACAATTAATTTAGTTTAATTTCAGTATTTCAAACATTTTATTTTAAAGCAAATTTTTGTTAAATATTATTTATATCTATCTCTATAACTCGCTTATGCTTGGTCTTACAAGAAAAATACAAATAACTATTTTGTAGGAATTTTTATCAGCTTTAATTTTGGTAAAAAGATAAAAATTGATAGGAGTAACTGTTTTCGAGATATAAGCAAGAAACCAAAAAACTGTTACCTTAATAAAGCGCTTGCATATAAGCAAATTTAGTACTATTAGTATTATTATTATTAATGTTATTGTTATTAATATGACGACTAAAAACGACTCTCAAGACTTTGGTGACTTTTATGTCTTCTCCTTTTTCCTCAACTAAAGTGTTAGTTTTAATTAATTTAGTTTAATTTCGGTTTTTTAAACATTTTATTTTAAAGCAAATTTTTGTTAAAGATTATTTATATCCAACTCTATAACTCGCTTATGGTTAGTCCTACAAAAAAATGCCAATAACTATTTTGTAGGAAATTTTATCAGCTTTGATTTTGAAAGAAAGATAAAAATTGATAGGAATAACTGTTTTCGAGATATAAGCAAAAAAACAATAAGAAAACTGTAACTGTTACTAAACAAAAATGTAATTCAGTTTTCAATGTTTGAGACATAGACGAAAATGCAGCATTTAAAATCGACTCTGAAGACTTCAGTGACTTTTATGTCACCTCCTTTTTCTTCTAATAAAGTATTGGACCCATTAAATTAAGTGTATTTTAAATCACAAGACATTTTCTGTTAAAGCACGTTTTTTTTAAATATTAATTATTTTCAAACTTATATCTCGCTTACATGAAAAATGCAAATTACTATTTTGTAGGAAATTTTATCAGCTTTAATTTTAGTAAAAAGATAAAAATTGATAGGAGTCACTGTTTTCGAGATATAAGCAAGAAACCAAAAAACTGTTACCTTAATTAAGCGCTTGCATATAAGCAAATTTAGTACTAAAAACAACTCTGAAGACTTTGGTGATTTTTATGTCTTCTCCTTTTTCCTCTACTAAAGTGTTAGACCCAATTAATTTACTTTAATATCGGTTTTTCAAACATTTTATTTTAAAGCAAATTTTTGTTAAAGATTATTTATATCCAACTCTATAACTCGCTTATGGTTGGTCTTACAAAAGAAATGCAAATAACTATTTTGTTGGAAATTTTATCAGCTTTAATTTTGAAAGAAAGATAAAAATTGATAGGAGTAATTGTTTTCGAGATATAAGCAAAAAACCAAAGTGAAAACTGTTACAGTTACTGAACAAAAATGTAATTCAGTTTTCAATGTTTGAGACGAAGACGAAAATGCAGCATTTAAAAACGACTCTGAAGACTTCAGTGACTTTTATGTCACCTCCTTTTCCTTCTAATAGAGTATTGGTCCCAATAAATTAAGTGTATTTTAAATCACAAGACATTTTCTGTTAAAGCACATTTTTTATTATTATTTTTATTATTATTTTTGTTATTATTATTATTATTTCTATTATTATTATTATTATTATTATTTATATTATTATTATTATTATTATTATTATTATTATTATTATTATTATTATTATTATTATTAACTTTTGTATAGTAAATGTTTTTATACCAGTTTTAAAATGAGTTATTAATTTTAGACAATTTCTTGCCTAAAAACACAGATCACAGATGATTTCTTGCATAGAAATGAGAAAACGCTCATATAACACACAAAATAAGCTTCATTTTTGCTTAGAAAACTAAGCTTACTTTTATTACTATTATTATTTTTATTATTATTATTATTATTATTATTATTATTATTATTATTATTATTATTATTATTATTATTGTTATTGTTATTGTTATTATTATTATTATTATTAAAAACTTATATTAAACAGACAGAAAACGTCGTATTCTGACACATAAAAACGAATTACGTTATAGACTTGACGAGAACGGCGTATCTCGGACTCTTATAGGACTCTTATAGGGTCAAAAAGTATCAGTTTGGATTAAAACAAATTATTTTTGTTGACTCTCAGTCTGAATTGTTCATCAGTTCAAACAAAAACGGCTTATTTTAGACGATCTTTTGCTTTGAACAAGAAAACTTACATCGAATATACTAAAAACGTATTAATCTGGCATAAAAGAGCAATTTATGTATCACTTTGGATAAAGAGAGCTAATCCTTTTCGTTTCATTGCCTAAAATAGACAATTGTTAAAAAATCTAACAAAAACGCTGTATTCTAGCACAAAATACTAATTACATTATAGTTTCGACGAGAATACCTTATTTGGAATGATTCTATGCTTCCAAACGAGTAAATTTTTATTAAACAGATGCCAAACTTCATGTTTTGTCCTATAAAGACATTTTATATTGCAGTTTGTATTAAAACAAAATATTTTCGTTGATTCTTTGTTAGAAGCAGCAAACCTAACATTAAAGAATCTGAAAACTTTGTATTCGGACACAAACCACCGAATTTTGTATCAGTTTAGACAAAAACGGTTGATTTTCGACAATATTTTGCTTTCAACAAGAAAACTTATATCAAACTGACTAAAAACGTCTTATTTTAGCACAAAACAAAAGATTTGCGTTATAGTCTTAAAGCTGATTCACGCCACAGTTTGGATAAAAACCAAATATTTTTGTTAATTCACTGTTACAAACAAGAAACCTTACATCAAGGAAACTGAAAACCCCTTATTCAGGCACAGAAATTCGAATTACGTTTCAGTCTAGACAAAAACTGCTTATTTTAGACGATCTTTTGTCTTGAACACGAAAACTTACATTAAAAAGATTAAAAACGTCTTATTCTGGCTGAAAACTGCAAATTATATATTACTCTTGATAAAAGCAATTTATCCTGATTACTCCTTTGCTTAGAATAGAGCAAACTTGTATAAAACTTAATGAAAACTTTAAATTTCGTCTCAAAGAAATAATTTACGTTATAGTTTTGACCAGCACTGTTTATTTCAAACGAATTTATGATTCGAAACTAATGAACTTTTATGGGGCAGATGCAAAACCACATATTACCATACAAAGCGTTGTTTTAAAGCAAAGTATTACCTTTTGCAACAAGAAATTTCACGTCAAAGAAACTGAAAACTTCGTATCCATGCATAAATATCGAATTACGTATCAGTTTAGGCAAATACAGCTTATTTTAAACGATTCCTTGCTATAAACAAGAAAAATTTTATCAATCATATTGAAAACGTCTCATTCTCGAAAATAAGAGCAATTATGTTTCAGTTTTAACAAAAGCGGATTACTCTGTTTGATTCTATGCTTAGAGTAGAGTAAACTACTATAAAACGTAATGAAAACTCTATATTCAAGCTCAAAAGAACAAATTACGTTATAGTTTTGGCAAAAAAAAATATTTCGGACGATTTCATACTTTGAAGTAAGCAAACTTTAATTGAACAAGTGCAAAAGCTAATACTTTGCTTTAAAATAACGATTTATGTGGTAATATGGTATTTTGCATCTGTCCTATAAAAGTATACTCGTTTCGCTCCATTGAATCATTCGAAATAAATTATTTTGACACAACAACAACGAAAATAATTTGTTTTTGTTTAAACTGTATCATAAGTCGCTTTTATAAAACGAACTAAGACGTTTGGCATTTGTTTAGTGAAAGTTTTCTCGTTTGGGGACAAAATCGTTTGAAATTAACAGTTCTGGTCAAAACTATAACGTAAATTATTTCTTTGAGACGAAATTTAAAGTTTTCATTAAGTTTTATACAAGTTTGCTCTATTCTAACCAAAGAAGTAATCAGGATAAACTGCTTTTATCCAAAGTAATACATAATTTGCAGTTTTGAGCCAGAATAAGACGTTTTTAATATTTTTAATGTAAGTTTTCGTGTTCAAAAGAAAGAGTCGTCTAAAATAAGCAATTTGTGTCTAGACTGAAACGTAATTTGATTTTCTGGGCCTGAATAAGAGGTTTTCAGTTTCTTTGATGTAAGGTTTCTTGTTTGTAACAATGAATAAACGAAAATCATTGGTTTTAATCCAAACTGTGACATAAATCGTTTTTTAAAGGCGAAATCAGACGTTTTGCCTCTGTTCAGTGAAAGTATACTGGTTTCAAAGCATAGAATCGTTTGAAATTAACAGTTCTCGTCAAGACTATAACGCAAATCTTTAAAGTGATACAAAGAAATAATTTACGTTATAGTTTCAATTTCAAACGATTTTATGCCCCCAAACGAGAAAACTTTCACTAAACAGATGCCAATCGTCTTAGTTCGTTTTATAAAAGCGACTTATGTTACAGTTTAAACAAAAACAAATTATTTTCGTTGTTGTTGTGTCAAAATAATTTATTTCGAATGATTCAATGGAGCGAAACGAGTAAACTTTTATAGGACAGATGCAAAATACCATATTACCACATAAATCGTTATTTTAAAGCAAAGTATTAGCTTTTGCACTTGTTCAATTAAAGTTTGCTTACTTCGAAGTATGTAATCGTCCGAAATATTTTTTTTTGCCAAATCTATAACGTAATTAGTTCTTTTGAGCTTGAATATAGAGTTTTCATTACGTTTTATAGTAGTTTACTCTACTCTAAGCATAGAATCAAAC
>NC_087395.1:8772500-8797500 GCF_031307605.1 Tribolium castaneum | reverse complement strand
CAAAAAACCAATAAGAAAACTGTAACTGTTACTAAACAAAAATGTAATTCAGTATTCAATGTTTGAGACAAAGACGAAAATGCAGCATTTAAAATCGACTCTGAAGACTTCAGTGACTTTTATGTCACCTCCTTTTTCTTCTAATAAAGTATTGGACCCATTAAATTAAGTGTATTTTAAATCACAAGACATTTTCTGTTAAAGCACTTTTTTTTTAAATATTAATTATTTTCAAACTTATATCTCGCTTATGGTTAGTCCTACATGAAAAATGCAAATTACTATTTTGTAGGAAATTTTATCAGCTTTAATTTTAGTAAAAAGATAAAAATTGATAGGAGTAACAGTTTTCGAGATATAAGCAAGAAACCAAAAAACTGTTACCTTAATTAAGCGCTTGCATATAAGCAAATTTAGTACTAAAAACAACTCTGAAGACTTTGGTGATTTTTATGTCTTTTCCTTTTTCCTCTACTAAAGTGTTAGACCCAATTAATTTAGTTTAATATCGGTTTTTCAAACATTTTATTTTAAAGCAAATTTTTGTTAAAGATTATTTATATCCAACTCTATAACTGGCTTATGGTTGGTCCTACAAAAAAATGGAAATAACTATTTTGTAGGAAATTTTATCAGCTTTAATTTTGAAAAAAAGATAAAAATTGATACAAGTAACTGTTTTCGAGATATAAGCAAGAAACCAAAAAACTGTTACCTTAATAAAGAGCTTGCATATAAGCAAATTTAGTACTATTAGTATTATTATTATTAATGTTATTGTTATTAATATGACGACTAAGGACGACTCTGAAACATTTAGTGACTTTTATGTCTTCTCCTTTTTCCTATACTAAAGTGTTAGACCCAATTAATTTAGTTTAATTTCGGTTTTTCAAACATTTTATTTTAAAGCAAATTTTTGTTAAAGATAATTTATATCCAACTCTATAACTCGCTTATGGTTGGTCTTACAAAAGAAATGCAAATAACTATTTTGTAGGAAATTTTATCAGCTTTAATTTTGAAAGAAAGATAAAAATTAATAGGAGTAATTGTTTTCGAGATATAAGCAAAAAACCAAAGCGAAAACTGTTACAGTTACTGAACAAAAATGTAATTCAGTTTTCAATGTTTGAGACGAAGACGAAAATGCAGCATTTAAAAACGACTCTGAAGACTTCAGTGACTTTTATGTCACCTCCTTTTTCTTTTAATAGAGTATTGGTCCCAATAAATTAAGTGTATTTTAAATCACAAGACATTTTCTGTTAAAGCACTTTTTTTTTAAATATTAATTATTTTCAAACTTCTATCTCGCTTATGGTTAGTCCTACATAAAAAATGCAAATAACTATTTTGTAGGAAATTTTATCAGCTTTAATTTTAGTAAAAAGATAAAAATTGATAGGAGTAACTGTTTTCGAGATATAAACAAGAAACTGTTACCTTAATTAAGCGCTTGCATATAAGCAAATTTAGTAATATTAGTATTATTATTATTAATGTTATTGTTATTAATAGGACGACTAAAGACGACACTGAAACATTTAGTGACTTTTATGTCTTCTCCTTTTTCCTCTACTAAAGTGTTAGACACAATTAATTTAGTTTAATTCCGGTTTTTCAAGCATTTTATTTTAAAACAAATTTTTGTTAAATATTATTTATATCCAACTCTATAACTCGTTTATGCTTGGTCCTACAAGAAAAATGTTAAGAACTATTTTGTTGGAAATTTTATCAGCTTTAATTTTGAAAGAAAGATAAAATTTGATAGGAGTAACTGTTTTCGAGATATAAGCAAAAAACCAATAAGAAAACTGTAACTGTTACTGAACAAAAATGCAACTCAGTTTTCAATGTTTGAGACGAAGACAAAAATGTAGCATTTATTTAAGAGTCGTTTTTAATCGTCATATTAATAACAATAACATTAATAATAATAATACTAATAATACTAAATTTGCTTATATGCAAACGCTTAATTAAGGTAACAGTTTTTTGGTTTCTTGATTATATCTCGAAAACAGTTACTCCTATCAATTTTTATCTTTTTACTAAAATTAAAGCTGATAAAATTTCCTACAAAATAGTTATTTCCATTTTTTTGTAGGACCAACCATAAGCGAGTTATAGAGTTGGATATAAATAATCTTTAACAAAAATTTGCTTTAAAATAAAATGTTTGAAAAACTGATATTAAACTAAATTAATTGGGTCTAACACTTTAGTAGAGGAAAAAGGAGAAGACATAAAAATCACCAAAGTCTTCAGAGTTGTTTTTAGTACTAAATTTGCTTATATGCAAGCGCTTAATTAAGGTAACAGTTTTTTGGTTTCTTGCTTATATCTCGAAAACAGTTACTCCTATCAATTTTTATCTTTTTACTTAAATTAAAGCTGATAAAATTTCCTACAAAATAGTAATTTGCATTTTTCATGTAGGACTAACCATAAGCGAGATATAAGTTTAAAAATAATTAATATTTAAAAAAAAAGTGCTTTAACAGAAAATGTCTTGTGATTTAAAATACACTTAATTTATTGGGTCCAATACTTTATTAGAAGAAAAAGGAGGTGACATAAAAGTCACCAAAGTCTTGAGAGTCGTTCTTAGTCGTCATATCAATAACAATAACATTAATAATAATAATAATACTAATAGTACTAAATTTGCTTATATGCAAGCGCTTAATTAAGGTAACAGTTTCTTGCTTATATCTCGAAAACTTACATTTTTGTTCAGTAACTGTAACAGTTTTTACTTTGGTTTTTTGCTTATATCTCGAAAACAATTACTTCTATCAATTTTTATCTTTCTTTCAAAATTAAAGCTGATAAAATTTCCTACAAAATGGTTATTTGCATTTCTTTTGTAAGACCAACCATAAGCGAGTTATAGAGTTGGATATAAATAATCTTTAACAAAAATTTGCTTTAAAATATAATGTTTGAAAAACAGAAATTAAATTGAGTCTAACACTTTAGTATAGGAAAAAGGAGAAGACATAAAAGTCACCAAAGTCTTCAAAGTCGTTTTTAGTCGTCATATTAATAACAATAACATTAATAATAATAATAATGCTGCATTTTCGTCTTCGTCTCAAACATTGAAAACTGAATTACATTTTTGTTCAGTAACAGTGACAGTTTTCTTATTGGTTTTTTGCTTATATCTCGAAAACAGTTACTCCTATCAATTTTTATCTTTCTTTCAAAATTAAAGCTGATAAAATTTCCTACAAAATAGTTATTTGCATTTTTCTTGTAGGACCAACCATAAGCGAGTTATAGAGTTGGATATAAATAATATTTAACAAAAACTTGCTTTAAAATAAAATGTTTGAAAAACTAAAATTAAACTAAATTAATTGTGTCTAACACTTTAGTAGAGGAAAAAGGAGAAGACATAAAGGTCACTAAAGGTTTCAGAGTCGTCTTTTGTCGTCATATTAATAACAATAACATTAATAATAATACTAATAGTACTAAATTTGCTTACATGCAAACGCTTAATTAGGGTAACAGTTTTTTGGTTTCTTGCTTATATCTGGAAAACAGTTACTTATATCAATTTTTATCTTTTAACTAAAATTAAAGCCGATAAAATTTTCTACAAAATAGTTATTTGCATTTTTCATGTAAGACTAACCATAAGCGAGATATAAGTTTAAAAATTATTAATATTTAAAAAAAAAGTGCTTTAACAGAAAATGTCTTGTGATTTAAAATACACTTAATTTATTGGGTCCAATACTTTATTAGAAGAAAAAGGAGGTGACATAAAAGTCGCTGAAGTCTTCAGAGTCGTTTTTAAATGCTGCATTTTCGTCTTCGTCTCAAACATTGAAAACTGAATTACATTTTTATTCAGTAACTGTAACAGTTTTTACTTTGGTTTTTTGCTTATATCTCGAAAACAATGACTCCTATCAATTTTTATCTCTCTTTCAAAATTATAGCTGATAAAATTTCCTACAAAATAGTTATTTGCATTTTTCATGTAGGACTAACCATAAGCGAGATATAAGTTTGAAAATAATTAATATTTAAAAAAAAAGTGCTCTAACAGAAAATGTCTTGTGATTTAAAATACACTTAATTTATTGGGTCCAATACTTTATTAGAAGAAAAAGGAGGTGACATAAAAGTCGCTGAAGTCTTCAGAGTCGTTTTTAAATGCTGCATTTTCGTCTTCGTCTCAAACATTGAAAACTGAATTACATTTTTATTCAGTAACTGTAACAGTTTTTACTTTGGTTTTTTGCTTATATCTCGAAAACAATTACTCCTATCAATTTTTGTCTTTATTTCAAAATCAAAGCTAATAAAATTTTTTACAAAATAGTTAATGGCATTTTTTTTGTAGGACCAACCATAAGCGAGTGATAGAGTTGGATATAAATAATCTTTAACAAAAATTTGCTTTAAAATAAAATGTTTGACAAACCGAAATTAAACTAAATTAATTAAGACTAACACTTTAGTTGAGGAAAAAGGAGAAGACATAAAAGTCAGCAAAGTTTTGAGAGTCGTTTTTAGTCGTCATATTAATAACAATAACATTAATAATAATAATACTAATAGTACTAAATTTGCTTATATGCAAGCGATTTATTAAGGTAACAGTTTTTTGGTTTCTTGCTTATATCTCGAAAACAGTTACTCCTATCAATTTTGATCTGTTTACTAAAATTAAAGCTGATAAAATTTCCTACAAAATAGTTATTTGCATTTTTCATGTAGGACTAACCTTAAGCGAGATATAAGTTTGAAAATAATCAATATTTAAAAAAAAAGTGCTTTAACAGAAAATGTCTTGTGATTTAAAGTACACTTAATTTATTGGGTCCAATACATTATTAGAAGAAAAAGGAGGTGACTTAAAAGTCACAGAAGTCTTCAGAGTCGTTTTTAAATGCTGCATTTTCGTCTTCGTCTCAAACATTGAAAACTGAATTACATTTTTGTTTAGTAACTGTAACAGTTTTCACTTTGGTTTTTTGCTTATATCTCGAAAACTATTATTCCTATCAATTTTTATCTTTCTTTCAAAATTAAAGCTGATAAAATTTCCTACGAAATAGTTATTTGCATTTTTCATGTAGGACTAACCATAAGCGAGATATAAGTTTGAAAATAATTAATATTAAAAAAAAGTGCTTTAACAGAAAATGTCTTGTGATTTAAAATACACTTAATTTAATGGGTCCAATACTTTATTAGAAGAAAAAGGAGGTGACATAAAAGTCACTGAAGTCTTCAGAGTCGATTTTAAATGCTGCATTTTCGTCTTTGTCTCAAACATTGAATACTGAATTACATTTTTGTTTAGTAACAGTTACAGTTTTCTTATTGGTTTTTTGCTTATATCTCGAAAACAGTTACTCCTATCAATTTTTATCTTTTTACTAAAATTAAAGCTGATAAAATTTCCTACAAAATAGTTATTTGTATTTTTCTTGTAGGACCAAGCATAAGCGAGTTATAGAGATAGATATAAATAAAATTTAACAAAAATTTGCTTTAAAATAAAATGTTTGAAATACTGAAATTAAACTAAATTAATTGTGTCTAACACTTTAGTATAGGAAAAAGGAGAAGACATAAAAGTCACCAAAGTCTTCAGAGTCGTTTTTAGTCGTCATATTAATAACAATAACATTAATAATAATAATACTAATAGTACTAAATTTGCTTATATGCAAGCGCTTAATTAAGGTAACAGTTTCTTGCTTATATCTCGAAAACAGTTACTCCTATCAATTTTTATCTTTCTTTCAAAATCAAAGCTGATAAAATTTCCTACAAAATAGTTATTGGCATTTTTTTTGTAGGACTAACCATAAGCGAGTTATAGAGTTGGATATAAATAATCTTTAACAAAAATTTGCTTTAAAATAAAATGTTTGAAAAACCGAAATTAAACTAAATTAATTAAGACTAACACTTTAGTTGAGGAAAAAGGAGAAGACACAAAAGTCACCAAAGTTTTGAGAGTTGTTTTTAGTCGTCATATTAATAACAATAACATTAATAATAATAATACTAATAGTACTAAATTTGCTTATATGCAAGCGCTTTATTAAGGTAACAGTTTTTTGGTTTCTTGCTTATATCTCGAAAACAGTTACTCCTATCAATTTTTATCTTTTTACTAAAATTAAAGCTGATAAAATTTCCTACAAAATAGTTATTTGTATTTTTCTTGTAGGACCAAGCATAAGCGAGTTATAGAGATAGATATAAATAATATTTAACAAAAATTTGCTTTAAAATAAAATGTTTGAAATACTGAAATTAAACTAAATTAATTGTGTCTAACACTTTAGTATAGGAAAAAGGAGAAGACATAAAAGTCACCAAAGTCTTCAGAGTCGTTTTTAATCGTCATATTAATAACAATAACATTAATAATAATAATACTAATAGTACTAAATTTGCTTATATGCAAGCGCTTTATTAAGGTAACAGTTTTTTGGTTTCTTGCTTATATCTCGAAAACAGTTACTCCTATCAATTTTTATCTGTTTACTAAAATTAAAGCTGATAAAATTTCTTACAAAATAGTTATTTGCATTTTTCATGTAGGACTAACCTTAAGCGAGATATAAGTTTGAAAATAATCAATATTTAAAAAAAAAGTGCTTTAACAGAAAATGTCTTGTGATTTAAAATACACTTAATTTATTGGGTCCAATACATTATTAGAAGAAAAAGAAGGTGACTTAAAAGTCACAGAAGTCTTCAGAGTCGTTTTTAAATGCTGCATTTTCGTCTTCGTCTCAAACATTGAAAACTGAATTACATTTTTGTTTAGTAACTGTAACAGTTTTCACTTTGGTTTTTTGCTTATATCTCGAAAACTATTATTCCTATCAATTTTTATTTTTCTTTCAAAATTAAAACTGATAAAATTTCCTACAAAATAGTTGTTTGCATTTTTCATGTAGGACTAACCATAAGCGAGATATAAGTTTGAAAATAATTAATATTAAAAAAAAGTGCTTTAACAGAAAATGTCTTGTGATTTAAAATACACTTAATTTAATGGGTCCAATACTTTATTAGAATGAAAAGGAGGTGACATAAAAGTCACTGAAGTCTTCAGAGTCGATTTTAAATGCTGCATTTTCGTCTTTGTCTCAAACATTGAATACTGAATTACATTTTTGTTTAGTAACAGTTACAGTTTTCTTATTGGTTTTTTGCTTATATCTCGAAAACAGTTACTCCTATCAATTTTTATCTTTCTTTCAAAATCAAAGCTGATAAAATTTCCTACAAAATAGTTATTGGCATTTTTTTTGTAGGACCAACCATAAGCGAGTTATAGAGTTGGATATAAATAATCTTTAACAAAAATTTGCTTTAAAATAAAATGTTTGAAAAACCGAAATTAAACTAAATTAATTAAGACTAACTCTTTAGTTGAGGAAAAAGAAGAAGACATAAAAGTCACCAAAGTTTTGAGAGTTGTTTTAATCGTCATATTAATAACAATAACATTAATAATAATAATACTAATAGTACTAAATTTGCTTATATGCAAGCGCTTTATTAAGGTAACAGTTTATTGGTTTCTTGCTTATATCTCGAAAACAGTTACTCCTATCAATTTTTATCTTTTTACTAAAATTAAAGCTGATAAAATTTCCTACAAAATAGTTATTTGTATTTTTCTTGTAGGACCAAGCATAAGCGAGTTATAGAGATAGATATAAATAAAATTTAACAAAAATTTGCTTTAAAATAAAATGTATGAAATACTGAAATTAAACTAAATTAATTGTGTCTAACACTTTAGTATAGGAAAAAGGAGAAGACATAAAAGTCACCAAAGTCTTCAGAGTCGTTTTTAGTCGTCATATTAATAACAATAACATTAATAATAATAATACTAATAGTACTAAATTTGCTTATATGCAAGCGCTTTATTAAGGTAATAGTTTTTTGGTTTCTTGCTTATATCTCGAAAACAGTTACTCCTATCAATTTTTATCTCTTTACTAAAATTAAAGCTGATAAAATTTCCTACAAAATAGTTATTTGCATTTTTCATGTAGGACTAACCATAAGCGAGATATAAGTTTGAAAATAATCAATATTTAAAAAAAAGTGCTTTAACAGAAAATGTCATGTGATTTAAAATACACTTAATTTATTGGGTCCAATACATTATTAGAAGAAAAAGGAGGTGACTTAAAAGTCACAGAAATCTTCAGAGTCGTTTTTAAATGCTGCATTTTCGTCTTCGTCTCAAACATTGAAAACTGAATTACATTTTTGTTTAGTAACTGTAACAGTTTTCACTTTGGTTTTTTGCTTATATCTCGAAAACAATTATTCCTATCAATTTTTATCTTTCTTTCAAAATTAAAGCTGATAAAATTTCCTACAAAATAGTTATTTGCATTTTTCTTGTAGGACCAACCATAAGCGAGTTATAGAGTTGGATATAAATAATCTTTAACAAAAATTTGCTTTAAAATAAAATGTTTGAAAAACCGAAATTAAACTAAATTAATTAAGACTAACACTTTAGTTGAGGAAAAAGGAGAAGACATAAAAGTCACCAAAGTTTTGAGAGTTGTTTTAATCGTCATATTAATAACAATAACATTAATAATAATAATACTAATAGTACTAAATTTGCTTATATGCAAGCGCTTTATTAAGGTAACAGTTTATTGGTTTCTTGCTTATATCTCGAAAACATTTCCTACAAAATAGTTATTGGCATTTTTTTTGTAGGACCAACCATAAGCGAGTTATAGAGTTGGATATAAATAATCTTTAACAAAAATTTGCTTTAAAATAAAATGTTTGAAAAACCGAAATTAAACTAAATTAATTAAGACTAACACTTTAGTTGAGGAAAAAGAAGAAGACATAAAAGTCACCAAAGTTTTGAGAGTTGTTTTAATCGTCATATTAATAACAATAACATTAATAATAATAATACTAATAGTACTAAATTTGCTTATATGCAAGCGCTTTATTAAGGTAACAGTTTATTGGTTTCTTGCTTATATCTCGAAAACAGTTACTCCTATCAATTTTTATCTTTTTACTAAAATTAAAGCTGATAAAATTTCCTACAAAATAGTTATTTGTATTTTTCTTGTAGGACCAAGCATAAGCGAGTTATAGAGATAGATATAAATAATATTTAACAAAAATTTGCTTTAAAATAAAATGTATGAAATACTGAAATTAAACTAAATTAATTGTGTCTAACACTTTAGTATAGGAAAAAGGAGAAGACATAAAAGTCACCAAAGTCTTCAGAGTTGTTTTTAGTCGTCATATTAATAACAATAACATTAATAATAATAATACTAATAGTACTAAATTTGCTTATATGCAAGCGCTTTATTAAGGTAATAGTTTTTTGGTTTCTTGCTTATATCTCGAAAACAGTTACTCCTATCAATTTTTATCTCTTTACTAAAATTAAAGCTGATAAAATTTCCTACAAAATAGTTATTTGCATTTTTCATGTAGGACTAACCATAAGCGAGATATAAGTTTGAAAATAATCAATATTTAAAAAAAAGTGCTTTAACAGAAAATGTCATGTGATTTAAAATACACTTAATTTATTGGGTCCAATACATTATTAGAAGAAAATGGAGGTGACTTAAAAGTCACAGAAGTCTTCAGAGTCGTTTTTAAATGCTGCATTTTCGTCTTCGTCTCAAACATTGAAAACTGAATTACATTTTTGTTTAGTAACTGTAACAGTTTTCACTTTGGTTTTTTGCTTATATCTCGAAAACAATTATTCCTATCAATTTTTATCTTTCTTTCAAAATTAAAGCTGATAAAATTTCCTACAAAATAGTTATTTGCATTTTTCTTGTAGGACCAACCATAAGCGAGTTATAGAGTTGGATATAAATAATCTTTAACAAAAATTTGCTTTAAAATAAAATGTTTGAAAAACCGAAATTAAACTAAATTAATTAAGACTAACACTTTAGTTGAGGAAAAAGGAGAAGACATAAAAGTCACCAAAGTTTTGAGAGTTGTTTTAATCGTCATATTAATAACAATAACATTAATAATAATAATACTAATAGTACTAAATTTGCTTATATGCAAGCGCTTTATTAAGGTAACAGTTTATTGGTTTCTTGCTTATATCTCGAAAACAGTTACTCCTATCAATTTTTATCTTTTTACTAAAATTAAAGCTGATAAAATTTCCTACAAAATAGTTATTTGTATTTTTCTTGTAGGACCAAGCATAAGCGAGTTATAGAGATAGATATAAATAATATTTAACAAAAATTTGCTTTAAAATAAAATGTATGAAATACTGAAATTAAACTAAATTAATTGTGTCTAACACTTTAGTATAGGAAAAAGGAGAAGACATAAAAGTCACCAAAGTCTTCAGAGTCGTTTTTAGTCGTCATATTAATAACAATAACATTAATAATAATAATACTAATAGTACTAAATTTGCTTATATGCAAGCGCTTTATTAAGGTAACAGTTTTTTGGTTTCTTGCTTATATCTCGAAAACAGTTACTCCGATCAATTTTTATCTGTTTACTAAAATTAAAGCTGATAAAATTTCCTACAAAATAGTTATTTGCATTTTTCATGTAGGACTAACCATAAGCGAGATATAAGTTTGAATATAATCAATATTTAAAAAAAAGTGCTTTAACAGAAAATGTCATGTGATTTAAAATACACTTAATTTATTGAGTCCAATACATTATTAGAAGAAAAAGGAGGTGACTTAAAAGTCACAGAAGTCTTCAGAGTCGTTTTTAAATGCTGCATTTTCGTCTTCGTCTCAAACATTGAAAACTGAATTACATTTTTGTTTAGTAACTGTAACAGTTTTCACTTTGGTTTTTTGCTTATATCTCGAAAACAATTATTCCTATCAATTTTTATCTTTCTTTAAAAATTAAAGCTGATAAAATTTCCTACAAAATAGTTATTTGCATTTTTCTTGTAGGACCAACCATAAGCGAGTTATAGAGTTGGATATAAATAATATTTAACAAAAACTTGCTTTAAAATAAAATGTTTGAAAAACTAAAAAATAAAATTTCCTACAAAATAGTAATTTGCATTTTTCATATAGGACTAACCATAAGCGAGATATAAGTTTAAAAATAATTAATATTTAAAAAAAAGTGCTTTAACAGAAAATGTCTTGTAATTTAAAATACACTTAATTTATTGGGTCCAATACTTTATTAGAAGAAAAAGGTGACATAAAAGTCACCAAAGTCTTGAGAGTCGTTCTTAGTCGTCATATCAATAACAATAACATTAATAATAATAATACTAATAGTACTAAATTTGCTTATATGCAAGCGCTTTATTAAGGTAACAGTTTATTGGTTTCTTGCTTATATCTCGAAAACAGTTACTCCTATCAATTTTTATCTTTTTACTAAAATTAAAGCTGATAAAATTTCCTACAAAATAGTTATTTGTATTTTTCTTGTAGGACCAAGCATAAGCGAGTTATAGAGATAGATATAAATAATATTTAACAAAAATTTGCTTTAAAATAGAATGTTTGAAATACTGAAATTAAACTAAATTAATTGTGTCTAACACTTTAGTATAGGAAAAAGGAGAAGACATAAAAGTCACCAAAGTCTTCAGAGTCGTTTTTAGTCGTCATATTAATAACAATAACATTAATAATAATAATACTAATAGTACTAAATTTGCTTATATGCAAGCGCTTTATTAAGGTAACAGTTTTTTGGTTTCTTGCTTATATCTCGAAAACAGTTACTCCTATCAATTTTTATCTGTTTACTAAAATTAAAGCTGATAAAATTTCCTACAAAATAGTTATTTGCATTTTTCATGTAGGACTAACCATAAGCGAGATATAAGTTTGAAAATAATCAATATTTAAAAAAAAGTGCTTTAACAGAAAATGTCATGTGATTTAAAATACACTTAATTTATTGGGTCCAATACATTATTAGAAGAAAAAGGAGGTGACTTAAAAGTCACAGAAGTCTTCAGAGTCGTTTTTAAATGCTGCATTTTCGTCTTCGTCTCAAACATTGAAAACTGAATTACATTTTTGTTCAGTAACAGTTACAGTTTTCTTATTGGTTTTTTGCTTATATCTCGAAAACAGTTACTCCTATTAATTTTTATCTTTTTTTCAAAATTAAAGCTGATAAAATTTCCTACAAAATAGTTATTTGCATTTTTCTTGTAGGATCAACCATAAGCGAGTTATAGAGTTGGATATAAATAATATTTAACAAAAACTTGCTTTAAAATAAAATGTTTGAAAAACTAAAAAATAAAATTTCCTACAAAATAGTAATTTGCATTTTTCATGTAGGACTAACCATAAGCGAGATATAAGTTTAAAAATAATTAATATTTAAAAAAAAAGTGTTTTACAGAAAATGTCTTGTGATTTAAAATACACTTAATTTATTGGGTCCAATACTTTATTAGAAGAAAAAGGAGGTGACATAAAAGTCACCAAAGTCTTGAGAGTCGTTCTTAGTCGTCATATCAATAACAATAACATTAATAATAATAATACTAATAGTACTAAATTTGCTTAAATGCAAGCGCTTTATTAAGGTAACAGTTTATTGGTTTCTTGCTTATATCTCGAAAACAGTTACTCCTATCAATTTTTATCTTTTTACTAAAATTAAAGCTGATAAAATTTCCTACAAAATAGTTATTTGTATTTTTCTTGTAGGACCAAGCATAAGCGAGTTATAGAGATAGATATAAATAATATTTAACAAAAATTTGCTTTAAAATAAAATGTTTGAAATACTGAAATTAAACTAAATTAATTGTGTCTAACACTTTAGTATAGGAAAAAGGAGAAGACATAAAAGTCACCAAAGTCTTCAGAGTCGTTTTTAGTCGTCATATTAATAACAATAACATTAATAATAATAATACTAATAGTACTAAATTTGCTTATATGCAAGCGCTTTATTAAGGTAATAGTTTTTTGGTTTCTTGCTTATATCTCGAAAACAGTTACTCCTATCAATTTTTATCTGTTTACTAAAATTAAAGCTGATAAAATTTCCTACAAAATAGTTATTTGCATTTTTTATGTAGGACTAACCATAAGCGAGATATAAGTTTGAAAATAATCAATATTTAAAAAAAAGTGCTTTAACAGAAAATGTCATGTGATTTAAAATACACTTAATTTATTGGGTCCAATACATTATTAGAAGAAAAAGGAGGTGACTTAAAAGTCACAGAAGTCTTCAGAATCGTTTTTAAATGCTGCATTTTCGTCTTCATCTCAAACATTGAAAACTGAATTACATTTTTGTTTAGTAACTGTAACAGTTTTCACTTTGGTTTTTTGCTTATATCTCGAAAACAATTATTCCTATCAATTTTTATCTTTCTTTCAAAATTAAAGCTGATAAAATTTCCTACAAAATAGTTATTTGCATTTTTCTTGTAGGACCAACCATAAGCGAGTTATAGAGTTGGATATAAATAATATTTAACAAAAACTTGCTTTAAAATAAAATGTTTGAAAAACTAAAAAATAAAATTTCCTACAAAATAGTAATTTGCATTTTTCATATAGGACTAACCATAAGCGAGATATAAGTTTAAAAATAATTAATATTTAAAAAAAAAGTGCTTTAACAGAAAATGTCTTGTGATTTAAAATACACTTAATTTATTGGGTCCAATACTTTATTAGAAGAAAAAGGTGACATAAAAGTCACCAAAGTCTTGAGAGTCGTTCTTAGTCGTCATATCAATAACAATAACATTAATAATAATAATACTAATAGTACTAAATTTGCTTATATGCAAGCGCTTTATTAAGGTAACAGTTTATTGGTTTCTTGCTTATATCTCGAAAACAGTTACTCCTATCAATTTTTATCTTTTTACTAAAATTAAAGCTGATAAAATTTCCTACAAAATAGTTATTTGTATTTTTCTTGTAGGACCAAGCATAAGCGAGTTATAGAGATAGATATAAATAATATTTAACAAAAATTTGCTTTAAAATAAAATGTTTGAAATACTGAAATTAAACTAAATTAATTGTGTCTAACACTTTAGTAGAGGAAAAAGGAGAAGTCATAAATGTCACTAAAGGTTTCAGAGTCGTCTTTAGTCGTCATATTAATAACAATAACACTAATAATAATAATATTAATAGTACTAAATTTGCTTACATGCAAACGCTTAATTAAGGTAACAGTTTTTTGCTTTCTTGCTTATATCTCGAAAATAGTTACTTATATCAATTTTTATCTTTTTACTAAAATTAAAGCTGATAAAATTTTCTACAAAATAGTTATTTGCATTTTTCATGTAAGACTAACCATAAGCGAGATATAAGTTTAAAAATTATTAATATTTAAAAAAAAGTGCTTTAACAGAAAATGTCTTGTGATTTAAAATATACTTAATTTATTGGGTCCAATACTTTATTAGAAGAAAAAGGAGGTGACATAAAAGTCGCTGAAGTCTTCAGAGTCGTTTTTAAATGCTGCATTTTCGACTTCGTCTCAAACATTGAAAACTGAATTACATTTTTGTTCAGTAACTGTAACAGTTTTTACTTTGGTTTTTTGCTTATATCTCGAAAACAATTACCCCTATCAATTTTTATCTTTCTTTCAAAATTAAAGCTGATAAAATTTCCTACAAAATAGTTATTTGCATTTCTTTTGTAAGACCAACCATAAGCGAGTTATAGAGTTGGATATAAATAATCTTTAACAAAAATTTGCTTTAAAATAAAATGTTTGAAAAACTAAAATTAAACTAAATTAATTGTGTCTAACACTTTAGTAGAGAAAAAAGGAGAAGACATAAAGGTCACTAAAGTCTTCAGAGTCGTTTTTAGTCGTCATATTAATAACAATAACATTAATAATAATAATACCAATAGTACTAAATTTGCTTATATGCAAGCGCTTAATTAAGGTAACAGTTTTTTGGTTTCTAGCTTATATCTCGAAAACAGTTACTCCTATCAATTTTTATCTTTTTAATAAAATTAAAGCTGATAAAATTTCCTACAAAATAGTTATTTGCATTTTTCATGTACGACTAACCATAAGCGAGATATAAGTTTGAAAATAATTAATATTTAAAACAAAAGTGCTTTAACAGAAAATGCCTTGTGATTTAAAATACACTTAATTTATTGGGTCCAATACTTTATTAGAAGAAAAAAGAGGTGACATAAAAGTCACTGAAGTCTTCAGAGTCGTTTTTAAATGCTGCATTTTCGTCTTCGTCTAAAACATTGAAAACTGAATTACATTTTTGTTCAGTAACAGTTACAGTTTTCTTATTGGTTTTTTGCTTATTTCTCGAAAACAGTTACACCTATCAAATTTTATCTTTCTTTCAAAATTAAAGCTGATAAAATTTCCAACAAAGTAATTATTTGCATTTTTCTTGTAGGAACAAGCATAAGCGAGTTATAGAGAGGGATATAAATAATATCTAACAAAAATTTGCTTTAAAATAAAATGTTTGAAAAACTGAAATTAAACAAAATTAATTGTGCCTAACACTTTAGTGGAGGAAAAAGGAGAAGACATAAAAGTCCCTAAAGGTTTCAGAATCGTCTTTAGTCGTCATATTAATAACAATAACATTAATAATAATAAAACTAATAGTACTAAATTTGCTTATATGCAAACGCTGAATTAAGGTAATAGTTTTTTGGTTTCTTGCTTATATCTCGAAAACAGTTACTCCTTTCAATTTTTATCTTTTTTCAAAATTAAAGCTGATAACATTTCCTACAAAATAGTTATTTGCATTTTTTTGTAGGACCAACCATAAGCGAGTTATAAAGTTGGATATAAATAATCTTTAACAAAAATTTGCTTTAAAATAAAATGTTTGAAAAACTAAAATTAAACTAAATTAATTGTGTCTAACACTTTAGTAGAGGAAAAAGGAGAAGACATAAAGGTCACTAAAGTCTTCAGAGTCGTTTTTAGTCGTCATATTAATAACAATAACATTAATAATAATAAAACTAATAGTACTAAATTTGCTTATATGCAAACGCTGAATTAAGGTAACAGTTTTTTGGTTTCTTGCTTATATCTCGAAAACAGTTACTCCGATCAATTTTTATCTTTTTACTAAAATTAAAGCTGATAAAATTTCCTACAAAATAGTTATTTGTATTTTTCTTGTAGGACCAAGCATAAGCGAGTTATAGAGATAGATATAAATAATATTTAACAAAAATTTGCTTTAAAATAAAATGTTTGAAATACTGAAATTAAACTAAATTAATTGTGTCTAACACTTTAGTATAGGAAAAAGGAGCAGACATAAAAGTCACCAAAGTCTTCAGAGTCGTTTTTAGTCGTCATATTAATAACAATAACATTAATAATAATAATACTAATAGTACTAAATTTGCTTATATGCAAGCGCTTTATTAAGGTAACAGTTTTTTGGTTTCTTGCTTATATCTCGAAAACAGTTACTCCTATCAATTTTTATCTTTTTACTAAAATTAAAGCTGATAAAATTTCCTACAAAATAGTTATTTGTATTTTTCTTGTAGGACCAAGCATAAGCGAGTTATAGAGATAGATATAAATAATATTTAACAAAAATTTGCTTTAAAATAAAATGTTTGAAATACTGAAATTAAACTAAATTAATTGTGTCTAACACTTTAGTATAGGAAAAAGGAGAAGACATAAAAGTCGGTATAAAAACATTTACTATACAAAAGTTAATAATAATAATAATAATAATAATAATAATAATAATAATAGTAATAGTAACAAAAGTAATAATAATAATAATACTTTTAATAAGGAAAAATGGAGCTTATTTTGTGTGTTACATGAGCGTTTTCTCATTTCTATGCAAAAGATCATGTGTGATGTGTGTTTTTAGGCAATCTAAGCCATTTTATAGTTTTTAATATTTAACAAAAATTTGCTTTAAAATAAAATGTTTGAAAAACTGAAATTAAACTAAATTAATTGTGTCTAACACTTTAGTAGAGGAAAAAGGAGGAGACATAAAAGTCACTAAAGTCTTCAGAGTTGTCTTTAGTCGTCATATTAATAACAATAACATTTATAATAACGATACTAGTAGTACTAAATTTGCTTATATGCAAGCGCTTAATTAAGGTAACAGTTTTTTTGTTTTTTGCTTATATCTCGAAAACAGTTACTCCTATCAATTTTTACTTTTTCACCAAAATTAAAGGTGATAAAATTTCCTACAAAATAGTTATTTGCATTTTTCATGTAGAACTAACCATAAGCGAGATATAAGTTTGAAAATAATTAATAATTAAAAAAAAGTGTTTTAACAGAAAATGTCTTGTGATTTATAATACACTTAATTTATTGGGTCCAATACTTTATTAGAAGAAAAAGGAGGTGACATAAAAGTCACTGAAGTTTTCAGAGTCGATTTTAAATGCTGCATTTTTGTCTTCGTCTCAAACATTGAAAACTGAATTACATTTTTGTTCAGTAACAGTTACAGTTTTCTTATTGGTTTTTTGCTTATATCTCGAAAACAGTTGCTCCTATCAATTTTTATCTTTTTACTAAAATTAAAGCTGATAAAATTTCCTACAAAATAGTTATTTGCATTTTTTATGTAGGACTAACCATAAGCGAGATAGAAGTTTGAAAATAATTAATATTTAAAAAAAATGTGCTTTAACAGAAAATGCCTTGTGATTTAAAATACACTTAATTTATTGAGTCCAATACTTTATTAGAAGAAAAAGGAGGTGACATAAAAGTCGCTGAAGTCTTCAGAGTCGTTTTTAAATGCTGCATTTTCGTCTTCGTCTCAAACATTGAAAACTGAATTACATTTTTGTTCAGTAACTGTAACAGTTTTTACTTTGGTTTTTTGCTTATATCTCGAAAACAATTACTCCTATCAATTTTTATCTTTCTTTCAAAATTAAAGCTGATAAAATTTCCTACAAAATAGTTATTTGCATTTCTTTTGTAAGACCAACCATAAGCGAGTTATAGAGTTGGATATAAATAATCTTTAACAAAAATTTGCTTTAAAATAAAATGTTTGAAAAACCGAAATTAAATTAAATTAATTGGGTCTAACACTTTAGTATAGGAAAAAGGAGAAGACATAAAAGTCACTAAATGTTTCAGAGTCGTCTTTAGTCGTCATATTAATAACAATAACATTAAAAATAATAATACTAATAGTACTAAATTTGCTTATATGCAAGCGCTTTATTAAGGTAACAGTTTTTTGGTTTCTTGCTTATATCTCGAAAACAGTTACTCCTATAAATTTTTTTCTTTTTTTCAAAATTAAAGCTGATAAAATTTCCTACAAAATAGTTATTTCCATTTTTTTGTAGGACCAACCATAAGCGAGTTGAAGAGTTGGATATAAATAATCTTTAACAAAAATTTGCTTTAAAATAAAATGTTTGAAAAACCGATATTAAACTAAATTAATTGGGTCTAACACTATAGTAGAGGAAAAAGGAGAAGACATAAAAATCACCAAAGTTTTCAGAGTTGTTTTTAGTACTAAATTTGCTTATATGCAAGCGCTTAATTAAGGTAACAGTTTTTTGGTTTCTTGCTTATATCTCGAAAACAGTTACTCCTATCAATTTTTATCTTTTTACTAAAATTAAAGCTGATAAAATTTCCTACAAAATAGTTATTTGTATTTTTCTTGTAGGACCAAGCATAAGCGAGTTATAGAGATAGATATAAATAATATTTAACAAAAATTTGCTTTAAAATAAAATGTTTGAAATACTGAAATTAAACTAAATTAATTGTGTCTAACACTTTAGTATAGGAAAAAGGAGAAGACATAAAAGTCACCAAAGTCTTCAGAGTCGTTTTTAGTCGTCATATTAATAACAATAACATTAATAATAATAATACTAATAGTACTAAATTTGCTTATATGCAAGCGCTTTATTAAGGTAACAGTTTTTTGGTTTCTTGCTTATATCTCGAAAACAATTACTCCTATCAATTTTTATCTTTCTTTCAAAATCAAAGCTGATAAAATTTTCTACAAAATAGTTATTTGCATTTCTTTTGTAAGACCAACCATAAGCGAGTTATAGAGTTGGATATAAATAATCTTTAACAAAACTTTGCTTTAAAATATAATGTTTGAAAAACCGAAATTAAACTAAATTAATTGAGTCTAACACTTTAGTATAGATAAAAGGAGAAGACATAAAAGTCACCAAAGTCTTCAGAGTCGTTTTTAGTCGTCATATTAATAACAATAACATTAATAATAATAATAATGCTGCATTTTCGTCTTCGTCTCAAACATTGAAAACTGAATTACATTTTTGTTCAGTAACAGTTACAGTTTTCTTATTGGTTTTTTGCTTATATCTCAAAAACAGTTACTCCTATCAATTTTTATCTTTCTTTCAAAATTAAAGCTGATAAAATTTCTTACAAAATAGTTATTTGCATTTTTCTTGTAGGACCAACCATAAGCGAGTTATAGAGTTGGATATAAATAATATTTAACAATAACTTGCTTTAAAAAAAATGTTTGAAAAACTAAAATTAAACTAAATTAATTGTGTCTAACACTTTAGTAGAGGAAAAAGGAGAAGACATAAAGGTCACTAAAGGTTTCAGAGTCGTCTTTAGTCGTCATATTAATAACAATAACATTAATAATAATACTAATAGTACTAAATTTGCTTATATGCAAGCGCTTAATTAATGTAACAGTTTTTTGGTTTCTAGCTTATATCTCGAAAACAGTTACACCTATCAAATTTTATCTTTCTTTCAAAATTAAACCTGATAAAATTTCCAACAAAGTAATTATTTGCATTTTTCTTGTAGGACCAAGCATAAGCGAGTTATAGAGATGAATATAAATAATATCTAACAAAAATTTGCTTTAAAATAAAATGTTTGAAAAACTGAAATTAAACTAAATTAATTGTGTCTAACACTTTAGTGGAGGAAAAAGGAGAAGACATAAAAGTCTTTAAAGGTTTCAGAATCGTCTTTAGTCGTCATATTAATAACAATAACATTAATAAACTAATAGTACTAAATTTGCTTATATGCAAACGCTGCATTAAGGTAATAGTTTTTTGGTTTCTTGCTTATATCTCGAAAACAGTTACTCCTATCAATTTTTAACTTTTCACTAAAATTAAAGATGATAAAATTTCCTGCAAAATAGTTATTTGCATTTTTCATGTAGAACAAACCATAAGCGAGATATAAGTTTGAAAATAATTAATAATTAAAAAAAAAATGTGTTTTAACAGAAAATGTCTTGTGATTTAAAATACACTTAATTTATTGGGTCCAATACTTAATTAGAAGAAAAAGGAGGTGCAAATAACTATTTTGTTGGAAATTTTATTAGCTTTAATTGTGAAAGAAAGATAAAATTTGATAGGAGTAACTGTTTTCGAGATATAAGCAAAAAACCAATAAGAAAACTGTAACTGTAACTGAACAAAAATGTAATTCAGTTTTCAATGTTTGAGACGAAGACAAAAATGCAGCATTTAAAAACGACTCTGAAAACTTCAGTGACTTTTATGTCACCTCCTTTTTCTTCTAATAAAGTATTGGACCCAATAAATTAAGTGTATTATAAATCACAGGACATTTTCTGTTAAAACACTTTTTTTTAATTATTAATTAATTTCAAACTTATATCTCGCTTATGGTTAGTTCTACATGAAAAATGCAAATAACTATTTTGTAGGAAATTTTATCACCTTTAATTTTGGTGAAAAAGTAAAAATTGATAGGAGTAACTGTTTTCGAGATATAAGCAAAAAACCAAAAAACTGTTACTTTAATTAAGCGCTTGCATATAAGCAAATTTAGTACTACTAGTATTGCTATTATAAATGTTATTGTTATTAATATGACGACTAAAGACAACTCTAAGACTTTAGTGACTTTTATGTCTCCTCCTTTTTCCTCTACTAAAGTGTTAGACACAATTAATTTAGTTTAATTTCAGTTTTTCAAACATTTTATTTTAAAGCAAATTTTTGTTAAATATTAAAAACTATAAAATGGCTTAGATTGCCTAAAAACACACATCACACATGATCTTTTGCATAGAAATGAAAAAACGCTCAGATAACACAAAATAAGCATCATTTTTGCTTAGAAAAACTAAGCTTTAATTTAGAAAGAAATTTATTATTATAAGTATTATTATCATTATTATTATTATTATTATTATTATTTCTTTTATTACTATTATTATTATTATTATTATTATTAACTTTTGTATAGTAAATGTTTTTATACCAGTTTTAAAATGAGTTATTAATTTTAGACAATTTCTTTCCTAAAAACACTCATATAACACACAAAATAAGCTTCATTTTTGCTTAGAAAACTAAGCTTACTTTTATTACTATTATTATAATTTTAATTATTATTATTATTATTATTGTTATTATTATTATTATTATTATTATTATTATTATTGTTATTATTATTATTATTATTATTATTATTATTATTATTATTATTATTATTATTATTACTATTAAAAACCGATTATAACTTTTGTATAGTATTGTTTTTATACCAGTTTTAAAATGAGTGATTAATTTTAGCCAATTTCTTGCCTAAAAACTATAAAATGGCTTAGATTGCCTAAAAACACAGATCACACATGATCTTTTGCATAGAAATGAGAAAACGCTCATATAACACAAAATAAACTTCATTTTTGCTTAGAAAACTAAGCTTACTTTTATTACTACTATTATTATTATTTTTATTATTATTATTATTACTATTATTATTATTATTATTAATATTATTATTATTAAAAACCGATTATAACTTTTGTATAGTAAATGTTTTTATACCAGTTTTAAAATGAGTTATATTAATTTAGACAATTTCTTGCCTAAAAACACAGATCACAGATGATCTCTTGCATAGAAATGAGAAAACGCTCAGATAACACAAAATAAGCATCATTTTTGCTTAGAAAAACTAAGCTTTAATTTAGAAAGAAATTCATTATTATAAGTATTATTATCATTATTATTATTATTATTATTATTATTATTATTATTATTATTTTTTTTTATTACTATTATTATTATTATTATTATTATTAACTTTTGTATAGTAAATGTTTTTATACCAGTTTTAAAATGAGTTATTAATTTTAGACAATTTCTTGCCTAAAAACACAGATCACAGATGATTTCTTGCATAGAAATGAGAAAACGCTCATATAACACAAAAAGAGCTTCATGTTTGCTTAGAAAACTAAGCTTACTTTTATTACTATTATTATTTTTATTATTATTATTATTTTTATCATTGTTATTATTATTATTATTATTAAAAACTTATATTAAACAGACAGAAAACGTCGTATTCTGACACAAAAAAACGAATTACGTTATAGACTTGACGAGAAGGGCGTATCTCGGACTCTTATAGGACTCTTATAGGGTCAAAAAGTATCAGTTTGGATTAACATAAATTATTTTTGTTGACTCTCAGTCTGAATTGTTCATCAGTTCAAACAAAAACAGCTTATTTTAGACGATCTTTTGCTTTGAACAAGAAAACTTACATCGAACAGACTAAAAACGTATTAATCTGGCATAAAAGAGCAATTTATGTATCACTTTAGATAAAGGCAGCTAATCCTATTCGTTTCATTGCTTAAAATAGACAAAATTGTTAATAAATCTAACAAAAACGCTGTATTCTAGCACAAAATACTAATTACATTATAGTATCGACGAGAATAGCTTATTTGGAATGATTCTATGCTTCCAAACGAGTAAATTTTTATTAAACAGATGCCAAACATCATGTTTTGTCCTATAAAGACATTTTATATTGCAGTTTGTATTAAAACAGAATATTTTCGTTGATTCTTTGTTAGAAGCAGCAAACCTAACATTAAAGAATCTGAAAACTTTGTATTCGGACACAAACCACCGAATTTTGTATCAGTTTAGACAAAAACGGTTAATTTTCGACAATATTTTGCTTTGAACAAGAAAATTTATATCAAACTGACTAAAAACGTCTTATTTTAGCACAAAACAAAAGATTTGCGTTATAGTCTTGAAGCTGATTCATGACACAGTTTGGATAAAAACCAATTATTTTTGTTAATTCATTGTTACAAACAAGAAACCTTACATCAAAGAAACTGAAAACCCCTTATTCAGGCACAGAAATTCGAATTACGTTTCAGTCTGGACAAAAGCTGCTTATTTTAGACGATCCTTTGTTTTGAACACGAAAACTTACATTAAAAAGATTAAAAACGTCTTATTCTGGCTGAAAACTGCAAATTATATATTACTCTAGATAAAAGCAATTTATCCTGATTACTCCTTTACTTAGAATAGAGTAAACTTGTATAAAATTTAATGAAAACTTTAAATTTAGTCTCAAAGAAATAATTTACGTTATAGTTTTGACCAGCACTGTTTATTTCAAACGAATTTATGATTCGAAACTAATGAACTTTTATGGGGCAGATGCAAAACCACATATTACCATATAAAGCGTTGTTTTAAAGCAAAGTATTACCTTTTGCAACAAGAAATTTCACGTCAAAGAAACTGAAAACTTCGTATCCATGCATAAATATCGAATTACGTATCAGTTTAGGCAAATACAGCTTATTTTAAACGATTCATTGCTATAAACAAGAAAAATTTTATCAAGCATATTGAAAACGTCTTATTCTCGAAAATAAGAGCAAATTATGTATCAGTTTTGACAAAAGCGGATTACTCTGTTTGATTCTATGCTTAGAGTAGAGTAAACTACTATAAAACGTAATGAAAACTCTATATTCAAGCTCAAAAGAACAAATTACGTTATAGTTTTGGCAAAAAAAAATATTTCGGACGATTACATACTTCGAAGTAAGCAAACTTTAATTGAACAAGTGCAAAAGCTAATACTTTGCTTTAAAATAACGATTTATGTGGTAATATGGTATTTTGCATCTGTACTATAAAAGTTTACTCGTTTCGCTCCATTGAATCATTCGAAAGAAATTATTTTGACACAACAACGAAAATAATTTGTTTTTGTTTAAACTGTAACATAAATCGCTTTTATAAAACGAACTAAGACGTTTGGCATCTGTTTATTGAAAGTTTTCTCGTTTGGGGGCATAAAATCGTTTGAAATTATCAGTTCTGGTCAAAACTATAACGTAAATTATTTCTTTGTATCATTTTAAAGATTTGCGTTATAGTCTTGACGAGAACTGTTAATTTCAAACGATTCTATGCTTTGAAACCAGTATACTTTCACTGAACAGAGGCAAAACGTCTGATTTCGCCTTTAAAAAACGATTTATGCCACAGTTTGGATTAAAACCAATGATTTTCGTTTATTCATTGTTACAAACAAGAAACCTTACATCAAAGAAACTGAAAACCTCTTATTCAGGCCCAGAAAATCAAATTACGTTTCAGTCTAGACACAAATTGCTTATTTTAGACGATTCTTTCTTTTGAACACGAAAACTTACATTAAAAAGATTAAAAACGTCTTATTCTGGCTCAAAACTGCAAATTATGTATTACTTTGGATAAAAGCAGTTTATCCTGATTACTCCTTTGCTTAGAATAGAGCAAACTTGTATAAAACTTAATGAAAACTTTAAATTTCGTCTCAAAGAAATAATTTACGTTATAGTTTTGACCAGAACTGTTAATTTCAAACGATTTTATGCCCCCAAACGAGAAAACTTTCACTAAACAAATGCCAAACGTCTTAGTTCGTTTTATAAAAGCGACTTATGTAACAGTTTAAACAAAAACAAATTATTTTCGCTGTTGTTGTGTTAAAATAATTTATTTCGAATGATTCATGGAGCGAAACGAGTAAACTTTTATAGGACAGATGCAAAATACCATATTACCACATAAATCGTTATTTTAAAGCAAAGTATTAGCTTTTGCACTTGTTCAATTAAAGTTTGCTTACTTCG
>NC_087395.1:8697500-8767500 GCF_031307605.1 Tribolium castaneum | reverse complement strand
CCTATACTAAAGTGTTAGACAAAATTAATTTAGTTTAATTTCAGTATTTCAAACATTTTATTTTAAAGCAAATTTTTGTTAAATATTATTTATATCTATCTCTATAACTCGCTTATGCTTGGTCCTACAAGAAAAATACAAATAACTATTTTGTAGGAAATTTTATCAGCTTTAATTTTAGTAAAATGATAAGAATTGATAGGAGTAACTGTTTTCGAGATATAAGCAAGAAACCAAAAAACTGTTACCTTAATAAAGCGCTTGCATATAAGCAAATTTAGTACTATTAGTATTATTATTATTAATGTTATTGTTATTAATATGACGACTAAAAACGACTCTCAAAACTTTGGTGACTTTTATGTCTTCTCCTTTTTCCTCAACTAAAGTGTTAGTCTTAATTAATTTAGTTTAATTTCGGTTTTTCAAACATTTTATTTTAAAGCAAATTTTTGTTAAAGATTATTTATATCCAACTCTATACCTCGCTTATGGTTGGTCCTACAAAAAAAATGCCAATAACTATTTTCTAGGAAATTTTATCAGCTTCGATTTTGAAAGAAAGATAAAAATTGATAGGAATAACTGTTTTTGAGATATAAGCAAAAAACCAATAAGAAAACTGTAACTGTTACTAAACAAAAATGTAATTCAGTATTCAATGTTTGAGACAAAGACGAAAATGCAGCATTTAAAATCGACCCTGAAGACTTCAGTGACTTTTATGTCACCTCCTTTTTCTTCTAATAATGTATTGGACCCATTAAATTAAGTGTATTTTAAATCACAAGACATTTTCTGTTAAAGCACTTTTTTTTTAAATATTAATTATTTTCAAACTTATATCTCGCTTATGGTTAGTCCTACATAAAAAATGCAAATAACTATTTTGTAGGAAATTTTATCAGCTTTAATTTTGAAAAAAAGATAAAAATTGATAGTAGTAATTGTTTTCGAGATATAAGCAAAAAACCAAAGTAAAAACTGTTACAGTTACTGAACAAAAATGTAATTCAGTTTTCAATGTTTGAGACGAAGACGAAAATGCAGCATTTAAAAGCGACTCTGAAGACTTCAGCGACTTTTATGTCACCTCCTTATTCTTCTATTAAAGTATTGGACCCAATAAATTAAGTGTATTTTAAATCACAAGACATTTTCTGTTAAAGCACATTTTTTTTAAATATTAATAATTTTCAAACTTACATCTCGCTTATGGTTAGTCCTACATGAAAAATGCAAATAACTATTTTGTAGGAAATTTTATCAGCTTTAATTTTAGTAAACAGATAAAAATTGATAGGAGTAACTGTTTTCGAGATATAAGCAAGAAACCAAAAAATTGTTACCTTAATAAAGCGCTTGCATATAAGCAAATTTAGTACTATTAGTATTATTATTATTAATGTTATTGTTATTAATATGACGACTAAAAACGACTCTGAAGACTTTGGTGACTTTTATGTCTTCTCCTTTTTCCTATACTAAAGTGTTAGACACAATTAATTTAGTTTAATTTCAGTATTTCAAACATTTTATTTTAAAGCAAATTTTTGTTAAATATTATTTATATCTATCTCTATAACTCGCTTATGCTTGGTCCTACAAGAAAAATACAAATAACTATTTTGTAGGAATTTTTATCAGCTTTAATTTTAGTAAAAAGATAAAAATTGATAGGAGTAACTGTTTTCGAGATATAAGCAAGAAACCAAAAAACTGTTACCTTAATAAAGCGCTTGCATATAAGCAAATTTAGTACTATTAGTATTATTATTATTAATGTTATTGTTATTAATATGACGACTAAAAACGACTCTCAAGACTTTGGTGACTTTTATGTCTTCTCCTTTTTCCTCAACTAAAGTGTTAGTTTTAATTAATTTAGTTTAATTTCGGTTTTTCAAACATTTTATTTTAAAGCAAATTTTTGTTAAAGATTATTTATATCCAACTCTATAACTCGCTTATGGTTAGTCCTACAAAAAAAATGCCAATAACTATTTTGTAGGAAATTTTATCAGCTTTGATTTTGAAAGAAAGATAAAAATTGATAGGAGTAACTGTTTTCGAGATATAAGCAAAAAACCAATAAGAAAACTGTAACTGTTACTAAACAAAAATGTAATTCAGTTTTCAATGTTTGAGACAAAGAAGAAAATGCAGCATTTAAAATCGACTCTGAAGACTTCAGTGACTTTTATGTCACCTCCTTTTTCTTCTAATAAAGTATTGGACCCATTAAATTAAGTGTATTTTAAATCACAAGACATTTTCTGTTAAAGCACTTTTTTTTTAAATATTAATTATTTTCAAACTTATATCTCGCTTATGGTTAGTCCTACATGAAAAATGCAAATAACTATTTTGTAGGAAATTTTATCAGCTTTAATTTTAGTAAAAAGATAAAAATTGATAGGAGTAACTGTTTTCGAGATATAAGCAAGAAACTGTTACCTTAATTAAGCGCTTGCATATAAGCAAATTTAGTAATATTAGTATTATTATTATTAATGTTATTGTTATTAATATGACGACTAAAGACAACTCTAAGACTTTTGTGACTTTTATGTCTTCTCCTTTTTCCTCTACTAAAGTGTTAGACACAATTAATTTAGTTTAATTCCGGTTTTTCAAGCATTTTATTTTAAAGCAAATTTTTGTTAAATATTATTTATATCCAACTCTATAACTCGTTTATGCTTGGTCCTACAAGAAAAATGTAAATAACGATTTGGTTGGAAATTTTATCAGCTTTAATTTTGAAAGAAAGATAAAATTTGATAGGAGTAACTGTTTTCGAGATATAAGCAAAAAACCAATAAGAAAACTGTAACTGTTACTGAACAAAAATGTAACTCAGTTTTCAATGTTTGAGACGAAGACAAAAATGCAGCATTTAAAAACGACTCTGAAGACGTCAGTGACTTTTATGTCACCTCCTTTTTCTTCTAATAAAGTATTGGACCCAATAAATTAAGTGTATTTTAAATCACAAGACATTTTTTGTTAAAGCACTTTTTTTTTAAAATATTAATTATTTTCAAACTTATATCTCGCTTATGGTTAGTCCTACATGAAAAATGCAAATAACTATTTTGTAGGAAATTTTATCAGCTTTAATTTTAGTAAAAAGATAAAAATTGATAGGAGTAACTGTTTTCGAGATATAATCAAGAAACCAAAAAACTGTTACCTTAATTAAGCGTTTGCATATAACCAAATTTAGTATTATTAGTATTATTATTATTAATGTTATTGTTATTAATATGACGATTAAAAACGACTCTGAAGACTTTGGTGACTTTTACGTCTCCTCCTTTTTCCTCTACTAAAGTGTTAGACCCAATTAATTTAGTTTAATTTCGGTTTTTCAAACATTTTATTTTAAAGCAAATTTTTGTTAAAGATTATTTATATCCAACTCTATAACTCGCTTATGGTTGGTCCTACAAAAAAAATGCTAAAAACTATTTTGTTGGAAATTTTATCAACTTTAATTTTGAAGGAAAGATAAAAATTTATAGGAGTAACTGTTTTCGAGATATAAGCAAAAAACCAAAGTGAAAACTGTAACAGTTACTGAACAAAAATGTAATTCAGTTTTCAATGTTTGAGACGAAGACGAAAATGCAGCATTTAAAATCGACTCTGAAGACTTCAGTGACTTATATGTCACCTCCTTTTTCTTCTAATAAAGTATTGGACTTAATAAATTAAGTGTATTTTAAATCACAAAACATTTTCTGTTAAAGCACTTTTTTTTTAAATATTAATTATTTTCAAACTTATATCTCGCTTATGGTTAGTCCTACATGAGAAATGCAAATAACTATTTTGTAGGAAATTTTATCAGCTTTAATTTTGGTAAAAAGATAAAAATTTATAAGAGTAACTGTTTTCGAGATATAAGCAAGAAAGCAAAAAACTGTTACCTTAATTAAGCGTTTGCATGTAAGCAAATTTAGTACTATTAGTAGTATTATTATTAATGTTATTGTTATTAATATGACGACTAAAAACGACTCAGAAACCTTTTAGTGACATTTATGTCTTCTCCTTTTTCCTCTACTAAAGTGTTAGACACAATTAATTTAGTTTAATTTTAGTTTTTCAAACATTTTATTTTAAAGCAAGTTTTTGTTAAATATTATTTATATCCAACTCTATAACTCGCTTATGGTTGGTCTTACAAAAGAAATGCAATAACTATTTTGTAGGAAATTTTATCAGCTTTAATTTTGAAAGAAAGATAAAAATTGATAGGAGTAATTGTTTTTGAGATATAAGCAAAAAACCAAAGTAAAAACTGTTACAGTTACTGAACAAAAATGTAATTCAGTTTTCAATGTTTGAGACGAAGACGAAAATGCAGCATTATTATTATTATTAATGTTATTGTTATTAATATGACGACTAAAAACGACTCTGAAGACTTTGGTGACTTTTATGTCTTCTCCTTTTTCCTATACTAAAGTGTTAGACTCAATGAATTTAATTTAATTTCGGTTTTTCAAACATTATATTTTAAAGCAAATTTTTGTTAAAGATTATTTATATCCAACTCTATAACTCGCTTATGGTTGGTCTTACAAAAGAAATGCAAATAACTATTTTGTAGGAAATTTTATCAGCTTTAATTTTGAAAGAAAGATAAAAATTGATAGAAGTAATTGTTTTCGAGATATAAGCAAAAAACCAAAGTAAAAACTGTTACAGTTACCGAACAAAAATGTAATTCAGTTTTCAATGTTTGAGAGGAAGACGAAAATGCACCATTTAAAAACGACTCTGAAGACTTCAGCGACTTTTATGTCACCTCCTTTTTCTTCTAATATAGTATTGGACCCAATAAATTAAGTGTATTTTAAATCACATGACATTTTCTGTTAAAGCACTTTTTTTTAAATATTGATTATTTTCAAACTTATATCTCGCTTATGGTTAGTCCTACATGAAAAATGCAAATAACTATTTTGTAGGAAATTTTATCAGCTTTAATTTTAGTAAACAGATAAAAATTGATAGGAGTAACTGTTTTCGAGAGATAAGCAAAAAACCAATAAGAAAACTGTAACTGTTACTGAACAAAAATGTAATTCAGTTTTTAATGTTTGAGACGAAGACGAAAATGCAGCATTTAAAATCGACTCTGAAAACTTCAGTGACTTATATGTCACCTCCTTTTTCTTCTAATAAAGTATTGGACCTAATAAATTAAGTGTATTTTAAATCACAAAACATTTTCTGTTAAAGCACTTTTTTTTTTAAATATTAATTATTTTCAAACTTATTTCTCGCTTATGGTTAGTCCTACATGAAAAATGCAAATTACTATTTTGTAGGAAACTTTATCAGCTTTAATTTTAGTAAAAAGATAAAAATTGATAGGAGTAACTGTTTTCGAGATGTAAGCAAGAGACCAAAAAACTGTTACCTTAATTAAGCGCTTGCATATAAGCAAATTTAGTACTAAAAACAACTTTGAAGACTTTGGTGACTTTTATGTCTTCTCATTTTTCCTCTACTAAAGTGTTTGACCCAATTAATTTAGTTTAATATCGGTTTTTCAAACATTTTATTTTAAAGCAAATTTTTGTTAAAGATTATTTATATCCAACTCTATAACTCGCTTATGGTTGGTCCTACAAAAAAATGCAAATAACTATTTTGTAGGAAATTTTATCAGCTTTAATTTTGAAAGAAAGATAAAAATTAATAGGAGTAACTGTTTTCGAGATATAAGCAAAAAACCAATAAGAAAACTGTAACTGTTACTGAACAAAAATGTAATTCAGTTTTCAATGTTTGAGACGAAGACGAAAATGCAGCATTATTATTATTATTAATGTTATTGTTATTAATATGACGACTATAAACGATTCTGAAGTCTTTGGTGACTTTTATGTCTTCTCCTTTTTCCTATACTAAAGTGTTAGACTCAATTAATTTAGTTTAATTTCGGTTTTTCAAACATTTTATTTTAAAGCAAATTTTTGTTAAAGATTATTTATATCCAACTCTATAACTCGCTTATGGTTGGTCCTACAAAAAAAATGCCAATAAGTATTTTGTAGGAAATTTTATCAGCTTTGATTTTGAAAGAAAGATAAAAATTGATAGGAGTAACTGTTTTCGAGATATAAGCAAAAAACCAATAAGATAACTGTAACTGTTACTAAACAAAAATGTAATTCAGTATTCAATGTTTGAGACAAAGACGAAAATGCAGCATTTAAAATCGACTCTGAAGACTTCAGTGACTTTTATGTCACCTCCTTTTTCTTCTAATAAAGTATTGGACCCATTAAATTAAGTGTATTTTAAATCACAAGACATTTTCTGTTAAAGCACTTTTTTTTTAAATATTAATTATTTTCAAACTTATATCTCGCTTATGGTTAGTCCTACATGAAAAATGCAAATTACTATTTTGTAGGAAATTTTATCAGCTTTAATTTTAGTAAAAAGATAAAAATTGATAGGAGTAACAGTTTTCGAGATATAAGCAAGAAACCAAAAAACTGTTACCTTAATTAAGCGCTTGCATATAAGCAAATTTAGTACTAAAAACAACTCTGAAGACTTTGGTAATTTTTATGTCTTTTCCTTTTTCCTCTACTAAAGTGTTAGACCCAATTAATTTAGTTTAATATCGGTTTTTCAAACATTTTATTTTAAAGCAAATTTTTGTTAAAGATTATTTATATCCATCTCTATAACTCGCTTATGGTTGGTCCTACAAAAAAATGGAAATAACTATTTTGTAGGAAATTTTATCAGCTTTAATTTTGAAAGAAAGATAAAAATTGATAGGAGTAATTGTTTTCGAGATATAAGCAAAAAACCAAAGTGAAAACTGTTACAGTTACTGAACAAAAATGTAATTCAGTTTTCAATGTTTGAGACGAAGACGAAAATGCAGCATTTAAAAACGACTCTGAAGACTTCAGTGACTTTTATGTCACCTCCTTTTTCTTCTAATAGAGTATTGGTCCCAATAAATTAAGTGTATTTTAAATCACAAGACATTTTCTGTTAAAGCACTTTTTTTTTAAATATTAATTATTTTCAAACTTCTATCTCGCTTATGGTTAGTCCTACATAAAAAATGCAAATAACTATTTTGTAGGAAATTTTATCAGCTTTAATTTTAGTGAAAAGATAAAAATTGATAGGAGTAACTGTTTTCGAGATATAAACAAGAAACTGTTACCTTAATTAAGCGCTTGCATATAAGCAAATTTAGTAATATTAGTATTATTATTATTAATGTTATTGTTATTAATAGGACGACTAAAGACGACACTGAAACATTTAGTGACTTTTATGTCTTCTCCTTTTTCCTCTACTAAAGTGTTAGACACAATTAATTTAGTTTAATTCCGGTTTTTCAAGCATTTTATTTTAAAGCAAATTTTTGTTAAATATTATTTATATCCAACTCTATAACTCGTTTATGCTTGGTCCTACAAGAAAAATGTTAATAACTATTTTGTTGGAAATTTTATCAGCTTTAATTTTGAAAGAAAGATAAAATTTGATAGGAGTAACTGTTTTCGAGATATAAGCAAAAAACCAATAAGAAAACTGTAACTGTTACTGAACAAAAATGTAACTCAGTTTTCAATGTTTGAGACGAAGACAAAAATGTAGCATTTATTTAAGAGTCGTTTTTAATCGTCATGTTAATAACAATAACATTAATAATAATAATACTAATAATACTAAATTTGCTTATATGCAAACGCTTAATTAAGGTAACAGTTTTTTGGTTTCTTGATTATATCTCGAAAACAGTTACTCCTATCAATTTTTATCTTTTTACTAAAATTAAAGCCGATAAAATTTCCTACAAAATAGTTATTTGCATTTTTCATGTAGGACTAACCATAAGCGAGATATAAGTTTGAAAATAATTATTATTTAAAAAAAAGTGCTTTAACAGAAAATGTCTTGTGATTTAAAATACACTTAATTTATAGGGTCCAATACTTTATTAGAAGAAAAAGGAGGTGACATAAAAGTCACTGACGTCTTCAGAGTCGTTTTTAAATGCTGCATTTTTGTCTTCGTCTCAAACATTGAAAACTGAGTTACATTTTTGTTCAGTAACAGTTACAGTTTTCTTATTGGTTTTTTGCTTATATCTCGAAAACAGTTACTCCTATCAAATTTTACCTTTCTTTCAAAATTAAAGCTGATAAAATTTCCAACAAAATAGTTATTTACATTTTTCTTGTAGGACTAAGCATAAGCGAGTTATAGAGTTGGATATAAATAATCTTTAACAAAAATTTGCTTTAAAATAAAATGTTTGAAAAACCGATATTAAACTAAATTAATTAAGACTAACACTTTAGTATAGGAAAAAGGAGAAGACATAAAAGTCACCAAAGTCTTCAGAGTCGTTTTTAGTCGTCATCTTAATAACAATAACATTAATAATAATACTAATAGTACTAAATTTGCTTATATGCAAGCGCTTTATTAAGGTAACAGTTTTTTGGTTTCTTGCTTATATCTCGAAAACAGTTACTTCTATCAATTTTTATCTGTATACTAAAATTAAAGCTGATAAAATTTCCTACAAAATAGTTATTTGCATTTTTCATGTAGGACTAACCATAAGCGAGATATAAGTTTGAAAATAATCAATATTTAAAAAAAAAGTGCTTTAACAGAAAATGTCATGTGATTTAAAATACACTTAATTTATTGGGTCCAATACATTATTAGAAGAAAAAGGAGGTGACTTAAAAGTCACAGAAGTCTTCAGAGTCGTTTTTAAATGCTGCATTTTCGTCTTCGTCTCAAACATTGAAAACTGAATTACATTTTTGTTCAGTAACAGTTACAGTTTTCTTATTGGTTTTTTGCTTATATCTCGAAAACAGTTACTCCTATCAATTTTTATCTTTCTTTCAAAATTAAAGCTGATAAAATTTCCTACAAAATGGTTATTTGCATTTTTCTTGTAGGACCAACCATAAGCGAGTTATAGAGTTGGATATAAATAATATTTAACAAAAACTTGCTTTAAAATAAAATGTTTGAAAAACTAAAATTAAACTAAATTAATTGTGTCTAACACTTTAGTAGAGGAAAAAGGAGAAGACATAAATGTCACTAAAGGTTTCAGAGTCGTCTTTAGTCGTCATATTAATAGCAATAACATTAATAATAATACTACTAATAGTACTAAATTTGCTTACATGCAAACGCTTAATTAAGGTAACAGTTTTTTGCTTTCTTGCTTATATCTCGAAAATAGTTAGTTATATCAATTTTTATCTTTTTACTAAAATTAAAGCTGATAAAATTTTCTACAAAATAGTTGTTTGCATTTTTCATGTAAGACTAACCATAAGCGAGATATAAGTTTAAAAATTATTAATATTTAAAAAAAAAGTGCTTTAACAGAAAATGTCTTGTGATTTAAAATACACTTAATTTATTGGGTCCAATACTTTATTAGAAGAAAAAGGAGGTGACATAAAAGTCGCTGAAGTCTTCAGAGTCGTTTTTAAATGCTGCATTTTCGTCTTCGTCTCAAACATTGAAAACTGAATTACATTTTTGTTCAGTAACTGTTACAGTTTTTACTTTGGTTTTTTGCTTATATCTCGAAAACAATTACTCCTATCAATTTTTATCGTTTTTTCAAAATTAAAGCTGATAAAATTTTCTACAAAATAGTTATTTGCATTTCTTTTGTAAGACCAACCATAAGCGAGTTATAGAGTTGGATATAAATAATCTTTAACAAAAATTTGCTTTAAAATAAAATGTTTGAAAAACCGAAATTAAACTAAATTAATTGAGTCTAACACTTTAGTATAGGAAAAAGGAGAAGACATAAAGGTCACTAAAGTCTTCAGAGTCGTTTTTAGTCGTCATATTAATAACAATAACATTAATAATAATAATACCAATAGTACTAAATTTGCTTATATGCAAGCGCTTAATTAAGGTAACAGTTTTTTGGTTTCTAGCTTATATCTCGAAAACAGATACTCCTATCAATTTTTACCTTTTTACCAAAATTAAAAGTGATAAAATTTCCTACAAAATAGTTATTTGCATTTTTCATGTAGAACTAACCATAAGCGAGATATAAGTTTGAAAATAATTAATAATTAAAAAAAAATGTGTTTTAACAAAAAATGTCTTGTGATTTAAAATACACTTAATTTATTGGGTCCAATACTTAATTAGAAGAAAAAGGAGGTGACAGTAAATGCTGCATTTTCGTCTTCGTCTGAAACATTGAAAACTGAATTACATTTTTGTTCAGTAACTGTCGTCGATGACGAAAATGCAGCATTTACAAACGACTCTAAAAACTTCAGTGACTTTTATGACATCTCCTTTTTCCTCTACTAAAGTGTTAGTTTAATTTAGTTTAATTTCAGTTTTTTAAACATTTTATTTTAAAGCAAATAATAATAATAATAATAATAATAATAAAAATAATAATAATAGTAATAAAAGTAAGCTTAGTTTTCTAAGCCAAAATGAAGCTTATTTTGTGTGTTATATGAGTGTTTTCTCATTTCTATGCAAGAAATCATCTGTGATCTGTGTTTTTAGGCAAGAAATTGTCTAAAATTAATAACTCATTTTAAAACTGGTATAAAAACATTTACTATACAAAAGTTAATAATAATAATAATAATAATAATAATAATAGTAATAGTAACAAAAGTAATAATAATAATAATACTTTTAATAAGGAAAAATGGAGCTTATTTTGTGTGTTACATGAGCGTTTTCTCATTTCTATGCAAAAGATCATGTGTAATGTGTGTTTTTAGGCAATCTAAGCCATTTTATAGTTTTTAATATTTAACAAAAATTTGCTTTAAAATAATATGTTTGAAAAACTGAAATTAAACTAAATTAATTGTGTCTAACACTTTAGTAGAGGAAAAAGGAGGAGACATAAAAGTCACTAAAATCTTAGAGTTGTCTTTAGTCGTCATATTAATAACAATAACATTTATAATAACGATACTAGTAGTACTAAATTTGCTTATATGCAAGCGCTTAATTAAGGTAACAGTTTTTTTGTTTTTTGCTTATATCTCGAAAACAGTTACTCCTATCAATTTTTACTTTTTCACCAAAATTAAAGGTGATAAAATTTCCTACAAAATAGTTATTTGCATTTTTCATGTAGAACTAACCATAAGCGAGATATAAGTTTGAAAATAATTAATAATTAAAAAAAAGTGTTTTAACAGAAAATGTCTTGTGATTTATAATACACTTAATTTATTGGGTCCAATACTTTATTAGAAGAAAAAAGAGGTGACATAAAAGTTACCAAAGTCTTCAGAGTCGTTTTTAGTCGTCATATTAATAACAATAACATTAATAATAATAATAATGCTGCATTTTCGTCTTCGTCTCAAACATTGAAAACTGAATTACATTTTTGTTCAGTAACAGTTACAGTTTTCTTATTGGTTTTTTGCTTATATCTCGAAAACAGTTACTCCTATCAATTTTTATCTGTCTTTCAAAATTAAAGCTGATAAAATTTCCTACAAAATGGTTATTTGCATTTTTCTTGTAGGACCAACCATAAGCGAGTTATAGAGTTGGATATAAATAATATTTAACAAAAACTTGCTTTAAAATAAAATGTTTGAAAAACTAAAATTAAACTAAATTAATTGTGTCTAACACTTTAGTAGAGGAAAAAGGAGAAGACATAAATGTCACTAAAGGTTTCAGAGTCGTCTTTAGTCGTCATATTAATAGCAATAACATTAATAATAATACTACTAATAGTACTAAATTTGCTTACATGCAAACGCTTAATTAAGGTAACAGTTTTTTGCTTTCTTGCTTATATCTCGAAAATAGTTACTTATATCAATTTTTATCTTTTTACTAAAATTAAAGCTGATAAAATTTTCTACAAAATAGTTATTTGCATTTTTCATGTAAGACTAACCATAAGCGAGATATAAGTTTAAAAATTATTAATATTTAAAAAAAAAGTGCTTTAACAGAAAATGTCTTGTGATTTAAAATACACTTAATTTATTGGGTCCAATACTTTATTAGAAGAAAAAGGAGGTGACATAAAAGTCGCTGAAGTCTTCAGAGTCGTTTTTAAATGCTGCATTTTCGTCTTCGTCTCAAACATTGAAAACTGAATTACATTTTTGTTCAGTAACTGTAACAGTTTTTACTTTGGTTTTTTGCTTATATCTCGAAAACAATTACTCCTATCAATTTTTATCGTTTTTTCAAAATTAAAGCTGATAAAATTTCCTACAAAATAGTTATTTGCATTTCTTTTGTAAGACCAACCATAAGCGAGTTATAGAGTTGGATATAAATAATCTTTAACAAAAATTTGCTTTAAAATAAAATGTTTGAAAAACCGAAATTAAACTAAATTAATTGAGTCTAACACTTTAGTATAGGAAAAAGGAGAAGACATAAAGGTCACTAAAGTCTTCAGAGTCGTTTTTAGTCGTCATATTAATAACAATAACATTAATAATAATAATACCAATAGTACTAAATTTGCTTATATGCAAGCGCTTAATAAAGGTAACAGTTTTTTGGTTTCTAGCTTATATCTCGAAAACAGATACTCCTATCAATTTTTACCTTTTTACCAAAATTAAAAGTGATAAAATTTCCTACAAAATAGTTATTTGCATTTTTCATGTAGAACTAACCATAAGCGAGATATAAGTTTGAAAATAATTAATAATTAAAAAAAAATGTGTTTTAACAAAAAATGTTTTGTGATTTAAAATACACTTAATTTATTGGGTCCAATACTTAATTAGAAGAAAAAGGAGGTGACAGTAAATGCTGCATTTTCGTCTTCGTCTGAAACATTGAAAACTGAATTACATTTTTGTTCAGTAACTGTCGTCGATGACGAAAATGCAGCATTTACAAACGACTCTAAAAACTTCAGTGACTTTTATGACATCTCCTTTTTCCTCTACTAAAGTGTTAGTTTAATTTAGTTTAATTTCAGTTTTTTAAACATTTTATTTTAAAGCAAATTTTTGTTAAATATTAATTATATCCAACTCTATAACTCGCTTATGGTTGGTCCTACAAGAAAAATGCAAACAACTATTTTGTAGGAAATTTTATCAGCTTTAATTTTGGATGAAAGATAAAAATTGATAGGAGTAACTGTTTTCGAGATATAAGCAAAAAACAAGAAAACTGTTACCTTAATTAAGCGCTTGCATATAAGCAAATTTAGTACTACTAGTATTGTTATTATTAATGTTATTGTTATTAATATGACGACTAAAGACAACTCTAAGACTTTATTGACTTTTATGTCTCCTCCTTTTTCTTCTACTAAAGTGTTAGACACAATTAATTTAGTTTAATTTCAGTTTTTTAAACATTATATTTTAAAGCAAATTTTTGTTAAATATTATTTATATCCAACTCTATAACTCGCTTATGGTTGGTCCTACAAGAAAAATGCAAATAACGATTTTGTAGTAAATTTTATCAGCTTTAATTTTGAAAAAAAGATAAAAATTGATAGGAGTAACAGTTTTCGAGATATAAGCAAAAAACCAATAAGAAAACTGTAACTGTTACTGAACAAAAATGTAATTCAGTTTTCAATGTTTAAGACGATGACGAAAATGCAGCATTTACAAACGACATTAAGACTTCAGTGACCTATATGTCACCTCTTTTTTCTTCTAATAAAGTATTGGACCCAATAAATTAAGTGTATTTTAAATCACAAGACATTTTCTGTTGAAGCACTTTTTTTTTAATTTTAATTATTTTCAAACTTATATCTCGCTTATGGTTAGTCCTACATGAAAAATGCAAATAACTATTTTGTAGAAAATTTTATCAGTTTAATTTTAGTAAAAAGATAAAAATTGATAGGAGTAACTGTTTTCGAGATTTAAGCAAGAAACCAAAAAGCTGTTACCTTAATTAAGCGCTTGCCAACTAAATTAAGTGTATTTTAAATCACAAGGCATTTTCTGTTAAAGCACTTTTTTTTAAATATTAATTATTTTCAAACTTATATCTCGCTTATGGTTAGTCCTACATGAAAAATGCAAACTACTATTTTGTAGGAAATTTTATCAGCTTTAATTTTAGTAAAAAGATAATAAAAATTGATTGGAGTAACTGTTTTCGAGATATAAGCAAGAAACCAAAAAACTGTTACCTTAATTAAGCGTTTGCATATAAGCAAATTTAGTACTTTTAGTATTATTATTATTAAATGCAAAAAAAATGCAAAAAACTATTTTGTAGGAAATTTTATCAGTTTTAATTTGAAAGAAAGATAAAAATTGATAGGAGTAAATGTTTTCGAGATATAAGCAAAAAACCAAAGTGAAAACTGTAACAGTTACTGAACAAAAATGTAATTTAGTTTTCAATGTTTAAGACGAAGACGAAAATGCAGCATTTACTGTCACCTCTTTTGTCTACTAATTAAGTATTGGACCCAATAAATTAAGTGTATTTTAAATCACAAGACATTTTCTGTTAAAGCACATTTTTTTTTAATTATTAATTATTTTTAAACTTATATCTCGTTTATGGTTAGTTCTACATTTAAAATGCAAATAACTATTTTGTAGGAAATTTTATCAGCTTTAATTTTAGTGAAAAGGTAAAAATTAATAGGAGTAATTGTTTTCGAGATATAAGCAAGAAACTGTTACCTTAATTAAGCGCTTGCATATAAACAAATTTAGTAATATTATTATTATTATTATTAATGTTATTTTTATTAATATGACGACTAAAAACGACTCTCAAGACTTTGGTGACTTTTATGTCTTTTCCTTTTTCCTCAAGTAAAGTGTTAGACAAAATTAATTTAGTTTAATTTCAGTATTTCAAACATTTTATTTTAAAGCAAATTTTTGTTAAATATTATTTATATCTATCTCTATAACTCGCTTATGCTTGGTCCTACAAGAAAAATACAAATAACTATTTTGTAGGAAATTTTATCAGCTTTAATTTTAGTAAAAAGATAAAAATTGATAGGAGTAACTGTTTTCGAGATATAAGCAAGAAACCAAAAAACTGTTACCTTAATAAAGCGCTTGCATATAAGCAAATTTAGTACTATTAGTATTATTATTATTAATGTTATTGTTATTAATATGACGACTAAAAACCACTCTCAAAACTTTGGTGACTTTTATGTATTCTCCTTTTTCCTCAACTAAAGTGTTAGTCTTAATTAATTTAGTTTAATTTCGGTTTTTCAAACATTTTATTTTAAAGCAAATTTTTGTTAAAGATTATTTATATCCAACTCTATACCTCGCTTATGGTTGGTCCTACAAAAAAAATGCCAATAACTATTTTGTAGGAAATTTTATCAGCTTTGATTTTGAAAGAAAAATAAAAATTGAAAGGAATAACTGTTTTCGAGATATAAGCAAAAAACCAATAAGAAAACTGTAACTGTTACTAAACAAAAATGTAATTCAGTATTCAATGTTTGAGACAAAGACGAAAATGCAGCATTTAAAATCGACTCTGAAGACTTCAGTGACTTTTATGTCACCTCCTTTTTCTTCTAATAATGTATTGGACCCATTAAATTAAGTGTATTTTAAATCACAAGACATTTTCTGTTAAAGCACTTTTTTTTTAAATATTAATTATTTTCAAACTTATATCTCGCTTATGGTTAGTCCTACATAAAAAATGCAAATAACTATTTTGTAGGAAATTTTATCAGCTTTAATTTTGAAAGAAAGATAAAAATTGATAGTAGTAATTGTTTTCGAGATATAAGCAAAAAACTAAAGTAAAAACTGTTACAGTTACTGAACAAAACTGTAATTCAGTTTTCAATGTTTGAGACGAAGACGAAAATGCAGCATTTAAAAACGACTCTGAAGACTTCAGCGACTTTTATGTCACCTCCTTATTCTTCTAATAAAGTATTGGACCCAATAAATTAAGTGTATTTTAAATCACAAGACATTTTCTGTTAAAGCACTTTTTTTTAAATATTAATAATTTTCAAACTTACATCTCGCTTATGGTTAGTCCTACATGAAAAATGCAAATAACTATTTTGTAGGAAATTTTATCAGCTTTAATTTTGATAGAAAGATAAAAATTGATAGTAGTAATTGTTTTCGAGATATAAGCAAAAAACTAAAGTAAAAACTGTTACAGTTACTGAACAAAAATGTAATTCAGTTTTCAATGTTTGAGACGAAGACGAAAATGCAGCATTTAAAAACGACTCTGAAGACTTCAGCGACTTTTATGTCACCTCCTTATTCTTCTAATAAAGTATTGGACCCAATAAATTAAGTGTATTTTAAATCACAAGACATTTTCTGTTAAAGCACTTTTTTTTAAATATTAATAATTTTCAAACTTACATCTCGCTTATGGTTAGTCCTACATGAAAAATGCAAATAACTATTTTGTAGGAAATTTTATCAGCTTTAATTTTAGTAAACAGATAAAAATTGATAGGAGTAACTGTTTTCGAGATATAAGCAAGAAACCAAAAAACTGTTACCTTAATAAAGCGCTTGCATATAAGCAAATTTAGTACTATTAGTATTATTATTATTAATGTTATTGTTATTAATATGACGACTAAAAACGACTCTGAAGACTTTGGTGACTTTTATGTCTTCTCCTTTTTCCTATACTAAAGTGTTAGACACAATTAATTTAGTTTAATTTCAGTATTTCAAACATTTTATTTTAAAGCAAATTTTTGTTAAATATTATTTATATCTATCTCTATAACTCGCTTATGCTTGGTCCTACAAGAAAAATACAAATAACTATTTTGTAGGAAATTTTATCAGCTTTAATTTTAGTAAAAAGATAAAAATTGATAGGAGTAACTGTTTTCGAGATATAAGCAAGAAACCAAAAAACTGTTACCTTAATAAAGCGCTTGCATATAAGCAAATTTAGTACTATTAGTATTATTATTATTAATGTTATTGTTATTAATATGACGACTAAAAACCACTCTCAAAACTTTGGTGACTTTTATGTCTTCTCCTTTTTCCTCAACTAAAGTGTTAGTCTTAATTAATTTAGTTTAATTTCGGTTTTTCAAACATTTTATTTTAAAGCAAATTTTTGTTAAAGATTATTTATATCCAACTCTATACCTCGCTTATGGTTGGTCCTACAAAAAAAATGCCAATAACTATTTTGTAAGAAATTTTATCAGCTTTGATTTTAAAAGAAAGATAAAAATTGATAGGAATAACTGTTTTCGAGATATAAGCAAAAAACCAATAAGAAAACTGTAACTGTTACTAAACAAAAATGTAATTCAGTATTCAATGTTTGAGACAAAGACGAAAATGCAGCATTTAAAATCGACTCTGAAGACTTCAGTGACTTTTATGTCACCTCCTTTTTCTTCTAATAATGTATTGGACCCAATAAATTAAGTGTATTTTAAATCACAAGACATTTTCTGTTTAAGCACTTTTTTTTAAATATTAATAATTTTCAAACTTACATCTCGCTTATGGTTAGTCCTACATGAAAAATGCAAATAACTATTTTGTAGGAAATTTTATCAGCTTTAATTTTAGTAAACAGATAAAAATTGATAGGAGTAACTGTTTTCGAGATATAAGCAAGAAACCAAAAAACTGTTACCTTAATAAAGCGCTTGCATATAAGCAAATTTAGTACTATTAGTATTATTATTATTAATGTTATTGTTATTAATATGACGACTAAAAACGACTCTGAAGACTTTGGTGACTTTTATGTCTTCTCCTTTTTCCTATACTAAAGTGTTAGACACAATTAATTTAGTTTAATTTCAGTATTTCAAACATTTTATTTTAAAGCAAATTTTTGTTAAATATTATTTATATCTATCTCTATAACTCGCTTATGCTTGGTCTTACAAGAAAAATACAAATAACTATTTTGTAGGAATTTTTATCAGCTTTAATTTTAGTAAAAAGATAAAAATTGATAGGAGTAACTGTTTTCGAGATATAAGCAAGAAACCAAAAAACTGTTACCTTAATAAAGCGCTTGCATATAAGCAAATTTAGTACTATTAGTATTATTATTATTAATGTTATTGTTATTAATATGACGACTAAAAACGACTCTCAAGACTTTGGTGACTTTTATGTCTTCTCCTTTTTCCTCAACTAAAGTGTTAGTTTTAATTAATTTAGTTTAATTTCGGTTTTTCAAATATTTTATTTTAAAGCAAATTTTTGTTAAAGATTATTTATATCCAACTCTATAACTCGCTTATGGTTAGTCCTACAAAAAAAATGCCAATAACTATTTTGTAGGAAATTTTATCGGCTTTGATTTTGAAAAAAAGATAAAAATTGATAGGAGTAACTGTTTTCGAGATATAAGCAAAAAACCAATAAGAAAACTGTAACTGTTACTAAACAAAAATGTAATTCAGTTTTCAATGTTTGAGACATAGACGAAAATGCAGCATTTAAAATCGACTCTGAAGACTTCAGTGACTTTTATGTCACCTCCTTTTTCTTCTAATAAAGTATTGGACCCATTAAATTAAGTGTATTTTAAATCACAAGACATTTTCTGTTAAAGCACGTTTTTTTTAAATATTAATTATTTTCAAACTTATATCTCGCTTATGGTTAGTCCTACATGAAAAATGCAAATTACTATTTTGTAGGAAATTTTATCAGCTTTAATTTTAGTAAAAAGATAAAAATTGATAGGAGTAACTGTTTTCGAGATATAAGCAAGAAACCAAAAAACTGTTACCTTAATTAAGCGCTTGCATATAAGCAAATTTAGTACTAAAAACAACTCTGAAGACTTTGGTGATTTTTATGTCTTCTCCTTTTTCCTCTACTAAAGTGTTAGACCCAATTAATTTACTTTAATATCGGTTTTTCAAACATTTTATTTTAAAGCAAATTTTTGTTAAAGATTATTTATATCCAACTCTATAACTCGCTTATGGTTGGTCTTACAAAAGAAATGCAAATAACTATTTTGTTGGAAATTTTATCAGCTTTAATTTTGAAAGAAAGATAAAAATTGATAGGAGTAATTGTTTTCGAGATATAAGCAAAAAACCAAAGTGAAAACTGTTACAGTTACTAAACAAAAATGTAATTCAGTTTTCAATGTTTGAGACGAAGACGAAAATGCAGCATTTAAAAACGACTCTGAAGACTTCAGTGACTTTTATGTCACCTCCTTTTTCTTCTAATAGAGTATTGGTCCCAATAAATTAAGTGTATTTTAAATCACAAGACATTTTCTGTTAAAGCACTTTTTTTTTAAATATTAATTATTTTCAAACTTCTATCTCGCTTATGGTTAGTCCTACATAAAAAATGCAAATAACTATTTTGTAGGAAATTTTATCAGCTTTAATTTTAGTAAAAAGATAAAAATTGATAGGAGTAACTGTTTTCGAGATATAAGCAAGAAACTGTTACCTTAATTAAGCGCTTGCATATAAGCAAATTTAGTAATATTAGTATTATTATTATTAATGTTATTGTTATTAATATGACGACTAAAGACAACTCTAAGACTTTTGTGACTTTTATGTCTTCTCCTTTTTTCTCTACTAAAGTGTTAGACACAATTAATTTAGTTTAATTCCGGTTTTTCAAGCATTTTATTTTAAAGCAAATTTTTGTTAAATATTATTTATATCCAACTCTATAACTCGTTTATGCTTGGTCCTACAAGAAAAATGTAAATAACTATTTGCTTTGAAATTTTATCAGCTTTAATTTTGAAAGAAAGATAAAATTTGATAGGAGTAACTGTTTTCGAGATATAAGCAAAAAACCAATAAGAAAACTGTAACTGTTACTGAACAAAAATGTAACTCAGTTTTCAATGTTTGAGACGAAGACAAAAATGCAGCATTTAAAAACGACTCTGAAGACGTCAGTGACTTTTATGTCACCTCCTTTTTTTTCTAATAAAGTATTGGACCCAATAAATTAAGTGTATTTTAAATCACAAGACATTTTCTGTTAAAGCACTTTTTTTTTAAATATTAATTATTTTCAAACTTATATCTCGCTTATGGTTAGTCCTACATGAAAAATGCAAATAACTATTTTGTAGGAAATTTTATCAGCTTTAATTTTAGTAAAATGATAAAAATTGATAAGAGTAACTGTTTTCGAGATATAATCAAGAAACCAAAAAACTGTTACCTTAATTAAGCGTTTGCATATAAGCAAATTTATTATTATTAGTATTATTATTATTAATGTTATTGTTATTAATATGACGATTAAAAACGACTCTGAAGACTTTGGTGACTTTTACGTCTCCTCCTTTTTCCTCTACTAAAGTGTTAGACCCAATTAATTTAGTTTAATTTCGGTTTTTCAAACATTTTATTTTAAAGCAAATTTTTGTTAAATATTATTTATATCTATCTCTATAACTCGCTTATGCTTGGTCCTACAAGAAAAATACAAATAACTATTTTGTAGGAAATTTTATCAGCTTTAATTTTAGTAAAAAGATAAAAATTGATAGGAGTAACTGTTTTCGAGATATAAGCAAGAAACCAAAAAACTGTTACCTTAATAAAGCGCTTGCATATAAGCAAATTTAGTACTATTAGTATTATTATTATTAATGTTATTGTTATTAATATGACGACTAAAAACCACTCTCAAAACTTTGGTGACTTTTATGTCTTCTCCTTTTTCCTCAACTAAAGTGTTAGTCTTAATTAATTTAGTTTAATTTCGGTTTTTCAAACATTTTATTTTAAAGCAAATTTTTGTTAAAGATTATTTATATCCAACTCTATACCTCGCTTATGGTTGGTCCTACAAAAAAAATGCCAATAACTATTTTGTAGGAAATTTTATCAGCTTTGATTTTGAAAGAAAGATAAAAATTGATAGGAATAACTGTTTTCGAGATATAAGCAAAAAACCAATAAGAAAACTGTAACTGTTACTAAACAAAAATGTAATTCAGTATTCAATGTTTGAGACAAAGACGAAAATGCAGCATTTAAAATCGACTCTGAAGACTTCAGTGACTTTTATGTCACCTCCTTTTTCTTCTAATAATGTATTGGACCCAATAAATTAAGTGTATTTTAAATCACAAGACATTTTGTGTTTAAGCACTTTTTTTTAAATATTAATAATTTTCAAACTTACATCTCGCTTATGGTTAGTCCTACATGAAAAATGCAAATAACTATTTTGTAGGAAATTTTATCAGCTTTAATTTTAGTAAACAGATAAAAATTGATAGGAGTAACTGTTTTCGAGATATAAGCAAGAAACCAAAAAACTGTTACCTTAATAAAGCGCTTGCATATAAGCAAATTTAGTACTATTAGTATTATTATTATTAATGTTATTGTTATTAATATGACGACTAAAAACGACTCTGAAGACTTTGGTGACTTTTATGTCTTCTCCTTTTTCCTATACTAAAGTGTTAGACACAATTAATTTAGTTTAATTTCAGTATTTCAAACATTTTATTTTAAAGCAAATTTTTGTTAAATATTATTTATATCTATCTCTATAACTCGCTTATGCTTGGTCCTACAAGAAAAATACAAATATCTATTTTGTAGGAATTTTTATCAGCTTTAATTTTAGTAAAAAGATAAAAATTGATAGGAGTAACTGTTTTCGAGATATAAGCAAGAAACCAAAAAACTGTTACCTTAATAAAGCGCTTGCATATAAGCAAATTTAGTACTATTAGTATTATTATTATTAATGTTATTGTTATTAATATGACGACTAAAAACGACTCTCAAGACTTTGGTGACTTTTATGTCTTCTCCTTTTTCCTCAACTAAAGTGTTAGACACAATTAATTTAGTTTAATTTTAGTTTTTCAAACATTTTATTTTAAAGCAAATTTTTGTTAAAGATTATTTATATCCAACTCTATAACTCGCTTATGGTTGGTCTTACAAAAGAAATGCAAATAACTATTTTGTTGGAAATTTTATCAGCTTTAATTTTGAAAGAAAGATAAAAATTGATAGGAGTAATTGTTTTCGAGATATAAGCAAAAAACCAAAGTGAAAACTGTTACAGTTACTAAACAAAAATGTAATTCAGTTTTCAATGTTTGAGACGAAGACGAAAATGCAGCATTTAAAAACGACTCTGAAGACTTCAGTGACTTTTATGTCACCTCCTTTTTCTTCTAATAGAGTATTGGTCCCAATAAATTAAGTGTATTTTAAATCACAAGACATTTTCTGTTAAAGCACTTTTTTTTTAAATATTAATTATTTTCAAACTTCTATCTCGCTTATGGTTAGTCCTACATAAAAAATGCAAATAACTATTTTGTAGGAAATTTTATCAGCTTTAATTTTAGTAAAAAGATAAAAATTGATAGGAGTAACTGTTTTCGAGATATAAGCAAGAAACTGTTACCTTAATTAAGCGCTTGCATATAAGCAAATTTAGTAATATTAGTATTATTATTATTAATGTTATTGTTATTAATATGACGACTAAAGACAACTCTAAGACTTTTGTGACTTTTATGTCTTCTCCTTTTTCCTCTACTAAAGTGTTAGACACAATTAATTTAGTTTAATTCCGGTTTTTCAAGCATTTTATTTTAAAGCAAATTTTTGTTAAATATTATTTATATCCAACTCTATAACTCGTTTATGCTTGGTCCTACAAGAAAAATGTAAATAACTATTTGGTTGGAAATTTTATCAGCTTTAATTTTGAAAGAAAGATAAAATTTGATAGGAGTAACTGTTTTCGAGATATAAGCAAAAAACCAATAAGAAAACTGTAACTGTTACTGAACAAAAATGTAACTCAGTTTTCAATGTTTGAGACGAAGACAAAAATGCAGCATTTAAAAACGACTCTGAAGACGTCAGTGACTTTTATGTCACCTCCTTTTTTTTCTAATAAAGTATTGGACCCAATAAATTAAGTGTATTTTAAATCACAAGACATTTTCTGTTAAAGCACTTTTTTTTTAAATATTAATTATTTTCAAACTTATATCTCGCTTATGGTTAGTCCTACATGAAAAATGCAAATAACTATTTTGTAGGAAATTTTATCAGCTTTAATTTTAGTAAAATGATAAAAATTGATAGGAGTAACTGTTTTCGAGATATAATCAAGAAACCAAAAAACTGTTACCTTAATTAAGCGTTTGCATATAAGCAAATTTAGTATTATTAGTATTATTATTATTAATGTTATTGTTATTAATATGACGATTAAAAACGACTCTGAAGACTTTGGTGACTTTTACGTCTCCTCCTTTTTCCTCTACTAAAGTGTTAGACCCAATTAATTTAGTTTAATTTCGGTTTTTCAAACATTTTATTTTAAAGCAAATTTTTGTTAAATATTATTTATATCTATCTCTATAACTCGCTTATGCTTGGTCCTACAAGAAAAATACAAATAACTATTTTGTAGGAAATTTTATCAGCTTTAATTTTAGTAAAAAGATAAAAATTGATAGGAGTAACTGTTTTCGAGATATAAGCAAGAAACCAAAAAACTGTTACCTTAATAAAGCGCTTGCATATAAGCAAATTTAGTACTATTAGTATTATTATTATTAATGTTATTGTTATTAATATGACGACTAAAAACCACTCTCAAAACTTTGGTGACTTTTATGTCTTCTCCTTTTTCCTCAACTAAAGTGTTAGTCTTAATTAATTTAGTTTAATTTCAGTTTTTCAAACATTTTATTTTAAAGCAAATTTTTGTTAAAGATTGTTTATATCCAACTCTATACCTCGCTTATGGTTGGTCCTACAAAAAAAATGCCAATAACTATTTTGTAGGAAATTTTATCAGTTTTGATTTTGAAAGAAAGATAAAAATTGATAGGAATAACTGTTTTCGAGATATAAGCAAAAAACCAATAAGAAAACTGTAACTGTTACTAAACAAAAATGTAATTCAGTATTCAATGTTTGAGACAAAGACGAAAATGCAGCATTTAAAATCGACTCTGAAGACTTCAGTGACTTTTATGTCACCTCCTTTTTCTTCTAATAATGTATTGGACCCAATAAATTAAGTGTATTTTAAATCACAAGACATTTTGTGTTTAAGCACTTTTTTTTAAATATTAATAATTTTCAAACTTACATCTCGCTTATGGTTAGTCCTACATGAAAAATGCAAATAACTATTTTGTAGGAAATTTTATCAGCTTTAATTTTAGTAAACAGATAAAAATTGATAGGAGTAACTGTTTTCGAGATATAAGCAAGAAACCAAAAAACTGTTACCTTAATAAAGCGCTTGCATATAAGCAAATTTAGTACTATTAGTATTATTATTATTAATGTTATTGTTATTAATATGACGACTAAAAACGACTCTGAAGACTTTGGTGACTTTTATGTCTTCTCCTTTTTCCTATACTAAAGTGTTAGACACAATTAATTTAGTTTAATTTCAGTATTTCAAACATTTTATTTTAAAGCAAATTTTTGTTAAATATTATTTATATCTATCTCTATAACTCGCTTATGCTTGGTCCTACAAGAAAAATACAAATAACTATTTTGTAGGAATTTTTATCAGCTTTAATTTTAGTAAAAAGATAAAAATTGATAGGAGTAACTGTTTTCGAGATATAAGCAAGAAACCAAAAAACTGTTACCTTAATAAAGCGCTTGCATATAAGCAAATTTAGTACTATTAGTATTATTATTATTAATGTTATTGTTATTAATATGACGACTAAAAACGACTCTCAAGACTTTGGTGACTTTTATGTCTTCTCCTTTTTCCTCAACTAAAGTGTTAGTTTTAATTAATTTAGTTTAATTTCGGTTTTTCAAACATTTTATTTTAAAGCAAATTTTTGTTAAAGATTATTTATATCCAACTCTATAACTCGCTTATGGTTAGTCCTACAAAAAAAATGCCAATAACTATTTTGTAGGAAATTTTATCAGCTTTGATTTTGAAAGAAAGATAAAAATTGATAGGAGTAACTGTTTTCGAGATATAAGCAAAAAACCAATAAGAAAACTGTAACTGTTACTAAACAAAAATGTAATTCAGTTTTCAATGTTTGAGACAAAGACGAAAATGCAGCATTTAAAATCGACTCTGAAGACTTCAGTGACTTTTATGTCACCTCCTTTTTCTTCTAATAAAGTATTGGACCCATTAAATTAAGTGTATTTTAAATCACAAGACATTTTCTGTTAAAGCACGTTTTTTTTAAATATTAATTATTTTCAAACTTATATCTCGCTTATGGTTAGTCCTACATGAAAAATGCAAATTACTATTTTGTAGGAAATTTTATCAGCTTTAATTTTAGTAAAAAGATAAAAATTGATAGGAGTAACTGTTTTCGAGATATAAGCAAGAAACCAAAAAACTGTTACCTTAATTAAGCGCTTGCATATAAGCAAATTTAGTACTAAAAACAACTCTGAAGACTTTGGTGATTTTTATGTCTTCTCCTTTTTCCTCTACTAAAGTGTTAGACCCAATTAATTTACTTTAATATCGGTTTTTCAAACATTTTATTTTAAAGCAAATTTTTGTTAAAGATTATTTATATCCAACTCTATAACTCGCTTATGGTTGGTCTTACAAAAGAAATGCAAATAACTATTTTGTTGGAAATTTTATCAGCTTTAATTTTGAAAGAAAGATAAAAATTGATAGGCGTAATTGTTTTCGAGATATAAGCAAAAAACCAAAGTGAAAACTGTTACAGTTACTGAACAAAAATGTAATTCAGTTTTCAATGTTTGAGACGAAGACGAAAATGCAGCATTTAAAAACGACTCTGAAGACTTCAGTGACTTTTATGTCACCTCCTTTTTCTTCTAATAGAGTATTGGTCCCAATAAATTAAGTGTATTTTAAATCACAAGACATTTTCTGTTAAAGCACTTTTTTTTTAAATATTAATTATTTTCAAACTTCTATCTCGCTTATGGTTAGTCCTACATAGACATTTTCTGTTAAAGCACTTTTTTTTTAAATATTAATTATTTTCAAACTTATATCTCGCTTATGGTTAGTCCTACATGAAAAATGCAAATAACTATTTTGTAGGAAATTTTAGCAGCTTTAATTTTAGTAAAAAGATAAAAATTGATAGGAGTAACTGTTTTCGAGATATAAGCAAGAAACTGTTACCTTAATTAAGCGCTTGCATATAAGCAAATTTAGTAATATTAGTATTATTATTATTAATGTTATTGTTATTAATATGACGACTAAAGACAACTCTAAGACTTTTGCGACTTTTATGTCTTCTCCTTTTTCCTCTACTAAAGTGTAATTAATTTAGTTTAATTCCGGTTTTTCAAGCATTTTATTTTAAAGCAAATTTTTGTTAAATATTATTTATATCCAACTCTATAACTCGTTTATGCTTGGTCCTACAAGAAAAATGTAAATAACTATTTGGTTGGAAATTTTATCAGCTTTAATTTTGAAAGAAAGATAAAATTTGATAGGAGTAACTGTTTTCGAGATATAAGCAAAAAACCAATAAGAAAACTGTAACTGTTACTGAACAAAAATGTAACTCAGTTTTCAATGTTTGAGACGAAGACAAAAATGCAGCATTTAAAAACGACTCTGAAGACGTCAGTGACTTTTATGTCACCTCCTTTTTCTTCTAATAAAGTATTGGACCCAATAAATTAAGTGTATTTTAAATCACAAGACATTTTCTGTTAAAGCACTTTTTTTTTAAATATTAATTATTTTCAAACTTATATCTCGCTTATGGTTAGTCCTACATGAAAAATGCAAATAACTATTTTGTAGGAAATTTTATCAGCTTTAATTTTAGTGAAATGATAAAAATTGATAGGAGTAACTGTTTTCGAGATATAATCAAGAAACCAAAAAACTGTTACCTTAATTAAGCGTTTGCATATAAGCAAATTTAGTATTATTAGTATTATTATTATTAATGTTATTGTTATTAATATGACGATTAAAAACGACTCTGAAGACTTTGGTGACTTTTACGTCTCCTCCTTTTTCCTCTACTAAAGTGTTAGACCCAATTAATTTAGTTTAATTTCGGTTTTTCAAACATTTTATTTTAAAGCAAATTTTTGTTAAAGATTATTTATATCCAACTCTATAACTCGCTTATGGTTGGTCCTACAAAAAAAATGCTAAAAACTATTTTGTAGGAAATTTTATCAGCTTTAATTTTGAAGGAAAGATAAAAATTTATAGGAGTAACTGTTTTCGAGATATAAGCAAAAAACCAAAGTGAAAACTGTAACAGTTACTGAACAAAAATGTAATTCAGTTTTCAATGTTTGAGACGAAGACGAAAATGCAGCATTTAAAATCGACTCTGAAGACTCAGTGACTTTTAAGTCACCTCCTTTTTCTTCTAATAAAGTATTGGACCCAATAAATTAAGTGTATTTTAAATCACAAGACATTTTCTGTTAAAGCACTTTTTTTTTAAATATTGATTATTTTCAAACTTATATCTCGCTTATGGTTAGTCCTACATGAAAAATGCAAATAACTATTTTGTAGGAAATTTTATCAGCTTTAATTTTAGTAAAAAAATAAAAATTGATAAGAGTAACTGTTTTCGAGATATAAGCAAGAAACTGTTACCTTAATTAAGCGCTTGCATATAAGCAAATTTAGTAATATTAGTATTATTATTATTAATGTTATTGTAATTAATTTGACGACTAAAAACTTGAGACGAAAATGCAGCATTTAAAAACGACTCTGAAGACTTCAGTGACTTTTATGTCACCTTCTTTTTCTTCTAATAAAGTATTGGACCCAATAAATTAAGTGTATTTTAAATCACAAGACATTCTCTGTTAAAACACTTTTTTTTAATTATTAATTATATAACTTATATCTCGCTTATGGTTAGTTCTACATGAAAAATGCAAATAACTATTTTGTAGGAAATTTTATCACCTTTAATTTTGGTGAAAAAGTAAAAATTGATAGGAGTAACTGTTTTCGAGATATAAGCAAAAAACAAAAAAACTGTTACCTTAATTAAGCGCTTGCATATAAGCAAATTTAGTACTACTAGTATTGTTATTATAAATGTTATTGTTATTAATATGACGACTAAAGACAACTCTAAGACTTTTGTGACTTTTATGTCTCCTCCTTTTTCCTCTACTAAAGTGTTAGACACAATTAATTTAGTTTAATTTTAGTTTTTCAAACATTTTATTTTAAAGCTAATTTTTGTTGAATATTAAAAACTATAAAATGGCTTAGATTGCCTAAAAACACAGATCACACATGATCTTTTGCATAGAAATGAGAAAATGCTCATGTAACACACAAAATAAGCTCCATTTTTCCTTATTAAAAGTATTATTATTATTATTACTTTTGTTACTATTACTATTATTATTATTATTATTATTATTATTATTATTATTATTATTATTATTATTATTAACTTTTGTATAGTAAATGTTTTTATACCAGTTTTAAAATGAGTTATTAATTTTAGTCAATTTCTTGCCTAAAAACACAGATCACAGATGATTTCTTGCATAGAAATGAGAAAACATTCATATAACACACAAAATAAGCTTCATTTTTGCTTAGAAAACTAAGCTTACTTTTATTACTATTATTATTATTTTTATTAATATTATTGTTATTAATATTATTATTATTATTGTTATTATTATTATTATTATTATTATTATTATTATTATTATTATTATTATTATTATTATTATTATTATTACTATTATTATTATTATTATTATTATTATTATAATTAAAAACAGATTATTACTTTTGTATAGTATTGTTTTTATATCGGTTTTAAAACGAGTGATTAATTTTAGCCAATTTCTTGCCTAAAAACTATAAAATGGCTTAGATTGCCTAAAAACACAGATCACACATTATCTTTTCCATAGAAATGAGAAAACGCTCATATAACACAAAATAAGCTTCATTTTTGCTTAGAAAACCTAGCTTACTTTTATTACTACTATTATTATTATTTTTATTATTATTATTATTATTTCTATTATTTTTATTATTATTATTACTATTATTATTATTATTATTATTATTATTATTATTATTATTAAAAACCGATTATAACTTTTGTATAGTAAATGTTTTTATACCAGTTTTAAAATGAGTTATTAATTTTAGACAATTTCTTGCCTAAAAACACAGATCACAGATGATCTCTTGCATAGAAATGAGAAAACGCTCATATAACACACACAATAAGCTTCATTTTTGCTTAGAAAACTATGCTTACTTTTATTACTATTATTATTTTTATTATTATTTTTGTTATTATTATTATTATTTCTATTATTATTATTATTATTATTATTTATATTATTATTATTATTATTATTATTATTATTATTATTATTATTATTATTATTAACTTTTGTATAGTAAATGTTTTTATACCAGTTTTAAAATGAGTTATTAATTTTAGACAATTTCTTGCCTAAAAACACAGATCACAGATGATTTCTTGCATAGAAATGAGAAAACGCTCATATAACACACAAAATAAGCTTCATTTTTGCTTAGAAAACTAAGCTTACTTTTATTACTATTATTATTTTTATTATTATTATTATTATTATTATTATTGTTATTGTTATTGTTATTATTATTATTATTATTAAAAACTTATATTAAACAGACAGAAAACGTCGTATTCTGACACATAAAAACGAATTACGTTATAGACTTGACGAGAACGGCGTATCTCGGACTCTTATAGGACTCTTATAGGGTCAAAAAGTATCAGTTTGGATTAAAACAAATTATTTTTGTTGACTCTCAGTCTGAATTGTTCATCAGTTCAAACAAAAACGGCTTATTTTAGACGATCTTTTGCTTTGAACAAGAAAACTTACATCGAATATACTAAAAACGTATTAATCTGGCATAAAAGAGCAATTTATGTATCACTTTGGATAAAGAGAGCTAATCCTTTTCGTTTCATTGCCTAAAATAGACAATTGTTAAAAAATCTAACAAAAACGCTGTATTCTAGCACAAAATACTAATTACATTATAGTTTCGACGAGAATACCTTATTTGGAATGATTCTATGCTTCCAAACGAGTAAATTTTTATTAAACAGATGCCAAACTTCATGTTTTGTCCTATAAAGACATTTTATATTGCAGTTTGTATTAAAACAAAATATTTTCGTTGATTCTTTGTTAGAAGCAGCAAACCTAACATTAAAGAATCTGAAAACTTTGTATTCGGACACAAACCACCGAATTTTGTATCAGTTTAGACAAAAACGGTTGATTTTCGACAATATTTTGCTTTCAACAAGAAAACTTATATCAAACTGACTAAAAACGTCTTATTTTAGCACAAAACAAAAGATTTGCGTTATAGTCTTAAAGCTGATTCACGCCACAGTTTGGATAAAAACCAAATATTTTTGTTAATTCACTGTTACAAACAAGAAACCTTACATCAAGGAAACTGAAAACCCCTTATTCAGGCACAGAAATTCGAATTACGTTTCAGTCTAGACAAAAACTGCTTATTTTAGACGATCTTTTGTCTTGAACACGAAAACTTACATTAAAAAGATTAAAAACGTCTTATTCTGGCTGAAAACTGCAAATTATATATTACTCTTGATAAAAGCAATTTATCCTGATTACTTTTTTGCTTAGAATAGAGCAAACTTGTATAAAACTTAATGAAACCTTTAAATTTCGTCTCAAAGAAATAATTTACGTTATAGTTTTGACCAGCACTGTTTATTTCAAACGAATTTATGATTCGAAACTAATGAACTTTTATGGGGCAGATGCAAAACCACATATTACCATACAAAGCGTTGTTTTAAAGCAAAGTATTACCTTTTGCAACAAGAAATTTCACGTCAAAGAAACTGAAAACTTCGTATCCATGCATAAATATCGAATTACGTATCAGTTTAGGCAAATACAGCTTATTTTAAACGATTCCTTGCTATAAACAAGAAAAATTTTATCAATCATATTGAAAACGTCTTATTCTCGAAAATAAGAGCAAATTATGTTTCAGTTTTAACAAAAGCGGATTACTCTGTTTGATTCTATGCTTAGAGTAGAGTAAACTACTATAAAACGTAATGAAAACTCTATATTCAAGCTCAAAAGAACAAATTACGTTATAGTTTTGGCAAAAAAAAATATTTCGGACGATTTCATACTTTGAAGTAAGCAAACTTTAATTGAACAAGTGCAAAAGCTAATACTTTGCTTTAAAATAACGATTTATGTGGTAATATGGTATTTTGCATCTGTCCTATAAAAGTATACTCGTTTCGCTCCATTGAATCATTCGAAATAAATTATTTTGACACAACAACAACGAAAATAATTTGTTTTTGTTTAAACTGTATCATAAGTCGCTTTTATAAAACGAACTAAGACGTTTGGCATTTGTTTAGTGAAAGTTTTCTCGTTTGGGGACAAAATCGTTTGAAATTAACAGTTCTGGTCAAAACTATAACGTAAATTATTTCTTTGAGACGAAATTTAAAGTTTTCATTAAGTTTTATACAAGTTTGCTCTATTCTAACCAAAGAAGTAATCAGGATAAACTGCTTTTATCCAAAGTAATACATAATTTGCAGTTTTGAGCCAGAATAAGACGTTTTTAATCTTTTTAATGTAAGTTTTCGTGTTCAAAAGAAAGAGTCGTCTAAAATAAGCAATTTGTGTCTAGACTGAAACGTAATTTGATTTTCTGGGCCTGAATAAGAGGTTTTCAGTTTCTTTGATGTAAGGTTTCTTGTTTGTAACAATGAATAAACGAAAATCATTGGTTTTAATCCAAACTGTGACATAAATCGTTTTTTAAAGGCGAAATCAGACGTTTTGCCTCTGTTCAGTGAAAGTATACTGGTTTCAAAGCATAGAATCGTTTGAAATTAACAGTTCTCGTCAAGACTATAACGCAAATCTTTAAAGTGATACAAAGAAATAATTTACGTTATAGTTTCAATTTCAAACGATTTTATGCCCCCAAACGAGAAAACTTTCACTAAACAGATGCCAATCGTCTTAGTTCGTTTTATAAAAGCGACTTATGTTACAGTTTAAACAAAAACAAATTATTTTCGTTGTTGTTGTGTCAAAATAATTTATTTCGAATGATTCAATGGAGCGAAACGAGTAAACTTTTATAGGACAGATGCAAAATACCATATTACCACATAAATCGTTATTTTAAAGCAAAGTATTAGCTTTTGCACTTGTTCAATTAAAGTTTGCTTACTTCGAAGTATGTAATCGTCCGAAATATTTTTTTTTTGCCAAATCTATAACGTAATTAGTTCTTTTGAGCTTGAATATAGAGTTTTCATTACGTTTTATAGTAGTTTACTCTACTCTAAGCATAGAATCAAACAGAGTAATCCGCTTTTGTTAAAACTGATACATAATTTGCTCTTATTTTCGAGAATAAGACGTTTTCAATATGCTTGATAAAATTTTTCTTGTTTATAGCAAGGAATCGTTTAAAATAAGCTGTATTTGCTTAAACTGATACGTAATTCGATATTTATGCATGGATACGAAATTTTCAGTTTCTTTGACGTGAAGTTTCTTGTTGCAAAAGGTAATACTTTGCTTTAAAACAACGCTTTATATGGTAATATGTGGTTTTGCATCTGCCCCATAAAAGTTCATTAGTTTCGAATCATAAATTCGTTTGAAATAAACAGTGCTGGTCAAAACTATAACGTAAATTATTTCTTTGAGACGAAATTTAAAGTTTTCATTAAGTTTTATACAAGTTTACTCTATTCTAAGTAAAGGAGTAATCAGGATAAATTGCTTTTATCTAGAGTAATATATAATTTGCAGTTTTCAGGCAGAAAAAGACGTTTTTAATCTTTTTAATGTAAGTTTTCGTGTTCAAGACAAAAGATCGTCTAAAATAAGCAGTTTTTGTCCAGACTGAAACGTAATTCGAATTTCTGTGCCTGAATAAGGGGTGTTCAGTTTCTTTGATGTAAGGTTTCTTGTTTGTAACAATGAATTAACAAAAATATTTGGTTTTTATCCAAACTGTGGCATGAATCAGCTTTAAGACTATAACGCAAATCTTTTGTTTTATGCTAAAATAAGACGTTTTTAGTCAGTTTGATATAAGTTTTCTTGTTCAAAGCAAAATATTGTCGAAAATCAACCGTTTTTGTCTAAACTGATACAAAATTCGGTGGTTTGTGTCCGAATACAAAGTTTTCAGATTCTTTAATGTTAGGTTTGCTGCTTCTAACAAAGAATCAACGAAAATATTTTGTATTAATACAAACTGCAATATAAAATGTCATCATAGGACAAAACATGATGTTTGGCATCTGTTTAATAAAAATTTACTCGTTTGGAAGCATAGAATCATTCCAAATAAGCTATTCTCGTCGAAACTATAATGTAATTAGTATTTTGTGCTACAATACAGCGTTTTTGTTAGATTTATTAACAATTTTGTCTATTTTAAGCAATGAAACGAATAGGATTAGCTGCCTTTATCTAAAGTGATACATAAATTGCTCTTTTATGCCAGATTAATACGTTTTTAGTCTGTTCGATGTAAGTTTTCTTGTTCAAAGCAAAAGATCGTCTAAAATAAGCCGTTTTTGTTTGAACTGATGAACAATTCAGACTGAGAGTCAACAAAAATAATTTATTTTAATCCAAACTGATACTTTTTGACCCTATAAGAGTCCTATAAGAGTCCGAGATACGCCGTTCTCGTCAAGTCTATAACGTAATTCGTTTTTTTGTGTCAGAATACGACGTTTTCTGTCTGTTTAATATAAGTTTTTAATAATAATAATAATAATAATAATAATAATAATAATAATAATAATAATAATAATAATAATAATAATAATAATAATAATAATAATAATAATAATAAAAATAATAATACTAATAATAGTAATAATAATAATAATAATAATAAAAATAATAATAGTAATAAAAGTAAGCTTAGTTTTCTAAGCAAAAATGAAGCTTATTTTGTGTTATATGAGCGTTTTCTCATTTCTATGCAAGAAATCATCTGTGATCTGTGTTTTTAGGCAAGAAATTGTCTAAAATTAATAACTCATTTTTAAACTGGTATAAAAACATTTACTATACAAAAGTTAATAATAATAATAATAATAATAATAATAATAATAATAATAATAATAACAATAATAATAATGAATGAAGCTTATTTTGTGTGTTATATGAGCGTTTTCTCATTTCTATGCAAGAGATCATCTGTGATCTGTGTTGTTAGGCAAGAAATTGAATAAAATTAATAACTCATTTTAAAACTGGTATAAAAACATTTACTATACAAAAGTTAATAATAATAATAATAATAATAATAATAATAATAATAATAATAATAATAATAATAATAATAATAATGATAATAATACTTATAATAATGAATTTCTTTCTAAATTAAAGCTTAGTTTTTTTAAGCAAAAATGATGCTTATTTTGTGTTATCTGAGCGTTTTCTCATTTCTATGCAAGAGATCATCTGTGATCTGTGTTTTTAGGCAAGAAATTGTCTAAAACTAATAATTCATTTTAAAACTGTTATAAAAACATTTACTATACAAAAGTTATAATCGGTTATTAATAATAATAATATTAATAATAATAATTATAATAATAATAATAATAATAATAATAATAATAATAATAATAATAAAAATAATAATAATAGTAGTAATAAAAGTAAGCTTAGTTTTCTAAGCAAAAATAAAGCTTATTTTGTGTTATATGAGCGTTTTCTCATTTCTATGCAAAAGATCATGTGTGATCAGTGTTTTTAGGCAATCTTAGCCATTTTATAGTTTTTAGGCAAGAAATTGGCTAAAATTAATCACTCATTTTAAAACTGGTATAAAAACAATACTATACAAAAGTTAAAATCGGTTTTTAATAATAATAATTATAATTATAATAATAATAATAATAATAATAATAATAATAATAATAATAATAATAATAATAATAATAATAATAATAATAATAATAACAATAACAATAATAATAATAATAATAATAATAATAATAATAACAATAATAATAATAAAAATAATAATAATAGTAATAAAATTAAGCTTAGTTTTCTAAGCAAAAATGAAGCTTATTTTGTGTGTTATATGAGTGTTTTCTCATTTCTATGCAAGAAATCATCTGTGATCTGTGTTTTTAGGCAAGAAATTGTCTAAAATTAATAACTCATTTTAAAACTGGTATAAAATCATTTACTATACAAAAGTTAATAATAATAATAATAACAATAATAATAATAATAATAATAATAATAATAATAATAATAGTAATAGTAACAAAAGTAATAATAATAATAATAATACTTTTAATAAGGAAAAATGGAGCTTATTTTGTGTGTTACATGAACGTTTTCTCATTTCTATGCAAAAGATCATGTGTGATGTGTGTTTTTAGGCAATCTAAACCATTTTATAGTTTTTAATATTTAACAAAAATTTGCTTTAAAATAAAATGTTTGAAAAACTGAAATTAAACTAAATTAATTGTGTCTAACACTTTGGTAGAGGAAAAAGGAGGAGACATAAAAGTCACTAAAGTCTTCAGAGTCGTTTTTAAATGCTGCATTTTCGTCTTCCTCTCAAACATTGAAAACTGAATTACATTTTTGTTCAGTAACTGTAACAGTTTTTACTTTGGTTTTTTGCTTATATCTCGAAAACAATTACTCCTATCAATTTTTATCTTTCTTTCAAAATTAAAGCTGATAAAATTTCCTACAAAATAATTATTTGCATTTCTCATGTAGGACTAACCATAAGCGAGATATAAGTATGAAAATAATTAATATTTAAAAAAAAAAGTGCTTTAACAGAAAATGTTTTGTGATTTAAAATACACTTAATTTATTAGGTCCAATACTTTATTAGAAGAAAAAGGAGGTGACATATAAGTCACTGAAGTCTTCAGAGTCGATTTTAAATGCTGCATTTTCGTCTTTGTCTCAAACATTGAAAACTGAATTACATTTTTGTTCAGTAACAGTTACAGTTTTCTTATTGGTTTTTTGCTTATATCTCGAAAACAGTTACTTCTATCAATTTTTATCTTTCTTTTAAAATTAAAGCTGATAAAATTTCCTACAAAATAGTTATTTGCATTTTTCATGTAAGACTAACCATAAGCGAGATATAAGTTTAAAAATTATTAATATTTAAAAAAAAAGTGCTTTAACAGAAAATGTCTTGTGATTTAAAATACACTTAATTTATTGGGTCCAATACTTTATTAGAAGAAAAAGGAGGTGACATAAAAGTCGCTGAAGTCTTCAGAGTCGTTTTTAAATGCTGCATTTTCGTCTTCGTCTCAAACATTGAAAACTGAATTACATTTTTGTTCAGTAACAGTTACAGTATTCTTATTGGTTTTTTGCTTATATCTCGAAAACAGTTACTCCTATCAATTTTTATCTTTCTTTCAAAATTAAAGCTGATAAAATTTCCTACAAAATAGTTATTTGCATTTCTTTTGTAAGACCAACCATAAGCGAGTTATAGAGTTGGATATAAATAATCTTTAACAAAAATTTGCTTTAAAATATAATGTTTGAAAAACCGAAATTAAACTAAATTAATTGAGTCTAACACTTTAGTATAGGAAAAAGGAGAAGACATAAAAGTCACCAAAGTCTTCAGAGTCGTTTTTAGTCGTAATATTAATAACAATAACATTAATAATAATAATAACGCTGCATTTTCGTCTTCGTCTCAAACATTGAAAACTGAATTACATTTTTGTTCAGTAACAGTTACAGTTTTCTTATTGGTTTTTTGCTTATATCTCGAAAACAGTTACTCCTATCAATTTTTATCTTTTTTTCAAAATTAAAGCTGATAAAATTTCCTACAAAATAGTTATTTGCATTTTTCTTGTAAGACCAACCATAAGCGAGTTATAGAGTTAGATATAAATAATATTTAACAAATGTTATTGTTATTAATATGACGACTAAAGACGACTCTGAAACCTTTAGTGACATTTATGTCTTCTCCTTTTATTATATTTATTTTTATTTATATAATTATTTTGTAGGAAATTTTATCAGCTTTAATTTTAAAAGAAAGATAAAAATTGATAGGAGTAACTGTTTTCGAGATATAAGCAAAAAACCAATAAGAAAACTGTAACTGTTACTGAACAAAAATGTAATTCAGTTTTCAATGTTTGAGACGAAGACGAAAATGCAGCATTTAAAATCGACTCTGAAGACTTCAGTGACTTATATGTCACCTCCTTTTTCTTCTAATAAAGTATTGGATCTAATAAATTAAGTGTATTTTAAATCACAAAACATTTTCTGTTAAAGCACCTTTTTTTTAAATATTAATTATTTTCAAACTTATATCTCGCTTATGGTTAGTCCTACATGAGAAATGCAAATAACTATTTTGTAGGAAATTTTATCAGCTTTAATTTTAGTAAAAAGATAAAAATTGATAAGAGTAACTGTTTTCGAGATATAAGCAAGAAACCAAAAAACTGTTACCTTAATTAAGCGATTGCATATAAGCAAATTTAGTACTATTAGTATTATTATTATTAATGTTATTGTTATTAATATGACGACTAAAGACGACTCTGAAACCTTTAGTGACATTTATGTCTTCTCCTTTTATTATATTTATTTTTATTTATATAATTATTTTGTAGGAAATTTTATCAGCTTTAATTTTAAAAGAAAGATAAAAATTGATAGGAGTAACTGTTTTTGAGATATAAGCAAAAAACCAATAAGAAAACTGTAACTGTTACTGAACAAAAATGTAATTCAGTTTTCAATGTTTGAGACGAAGACGAAAATGCAGCATTTAAAATCGACTCTGAAGACTTCAGTGACTTATATGTCACCTCCTTTTTCTTCTAATAAAGTATTGGACCTAATAAATTAAGTGTATTTTAAATCACAAAACATTTTCTGTTAAAGCACTTTTTTTTTAAATATTAATTATTTTCAAACTTATTTCTCGCTTATGGTTAGTCCTACATGAAAAATGCAAATTACTATTTTGTAGGAAACTTTATCAGCTTTAATTTTAGTAAAAAGATAAAAATTGATAGGAGTAACTGTTTTCGAGATGTAAGCAAGAGACCAAAAAACTGTTACCTTAATTAAGCGCTTGCATATAAGCAAATTTAGTACTAAAAACAACTCTGAAGACTTTGGTGACTTTTATGTCTTCTCATTTTTCCTCTACTAAAGTGTTTGACCCAATTAAATTAGTTTAATATCGGTTTTTCAAACATTTTATTTTAAAGCAAATTTTTGTTAAAGATTATTTATATCCAACTCTATAACTCGCTTATGGTTGGTCCTACAAAAAAATGCAAATAACTATTTTGTAGGAAATTTTATCAGCTTTAATTTTGAAAGAAAGGTAAAAATTAATAGGAGTAACTGTTTTCGAGATATAAGCAAAAAACCAATAAGAAAACTGTAACTGTTACTGAACAAAAATGTAATTCAGTTTTCAATGTTTGAGACGAAGACGAAAATGCAGCATTATTATTATTATTAATGTTATTGTTATTAATATGACGACTAAAAACGATTCTGAAGTCTTTGGTGACTTTTATGTCTTCTCCTTTTTCCTATACTAAAGTGTTAGACTCAATTAATTTAGTTTAATTTCGGTTTATCAAACATTATATTTTAAAGCAAATTTTTGTTAAAGATTATTTATATCCAACTCTATAACTCGCTTATGGTTGGTCTTACAAAAGAAATGCAAATAACTATTTTGTAGGAAATTTTATCAGCTTTAATTTTGAAAGAAAGATAAAAATTGATAGGAGTAATTGTTTTCGAGATATAAGCAAAAAACCAAAGTAAAAACCGTTACAGTTACTGAACAAAATGTAATTCAGTTTTCAATGTTTGAGACGAAGACGAAAATGAAGCATTTAAAAACGACTCTGAAGACTTCAGCGACTTTTATGTCACCTCCTTTTTCTTCTAATATAGTATTGGACCCAATAAATTAAGTTTATTTTAAATCACAAGACATTTTCTGTTAAAGCACTTTTTTTTTAAATATTAATAATTTTTAAACTTATATCTCGCTTATGCTTAGTCTTACATGAAAAATGCAAATAACTATTTTGTAGAAAATTTTATCAGCTTTAATTTTAGTAAAAAGATAAAAATTGATATAAGTAACTGTTTTCCAGATATAAGCAAGAAACCAAAAAACTGTTACCTTAATTAAGCGTTTGCATGTAAGCAAATTTAGTACTATTAGTATTATTATTAATGTTATTGTTATTAATATGACGACTAAAGACGACTCTGAAACCTTTAGTGACCTTTATGTCTTCTCCTTTTTCCTCTACTAAAGTGTTAGACACAATTAATTTAGTTTAATTTTAGTTTTTCAAACATTTTATTTTAAAGCAAGTTTTTGTTAAATATTATTTATACCCAACTCTATAACTCGCTTATGGTTGGTCCTACAAGAAAAATGTAAATAACTATTTTGTAGGAAATTTTATCAGCTTTAATTTTGAAAAAAAGATAAAAATTGATAGGAGTAACTGTTTTCGAGATATAAGCAAAAAACCAATAAGAAAACTGAAACTGTTACTGAACAAAAATGTAATTTAGTTTTCAATGTTTGAGACGAAGACGAAAATGCAGCATTATTATTATTATTAATGTTATTGTTATTAATATGACAACTAAAAACGACTCTGAAGACTTTGGTGACTTTTATGTCTTCTCCTTTTTCCTATACTAAAGTGTTAGACTCAATTAATTTAGTTTAATTTCGGTTTTTCAAACATTATATTTTAAAGCAAATTTTTGTTAAAGATTATTTATATCCAACTCTATAACTCGCTTATGGTTGGTCTTACAAAAGAAATGCAAATAACTATTTTGTAGGAAATTTTATCAGCTTTAATTTTGAAAGAAAGATAAAAATTGATAGGAGTAATTGTTTTCGAGATATAAGCAAAAAACCAAAGTAAAAACTGTTACAGTTATTGAACAAAAATGTAAGTTTTCGAGATATAAGCAAGAAACTGTTACCTTAATTAAGCGCTTGCATATAAGCAAATTTAGTACTATTAGTATTATTATTATTAATGTTATTGTTATTGATATGACGACTAAGAACGACTCTCAAGACTTTGGTGACTTTTATGTCACCTCCTTTTTCTTCTAATAAAGTATTGGACCCAATAAATTAAGTGTATTTTAAATCACAAGACATTTTCTGTTAAAGCAATTTTTTTTTAAATATTAATTATTTTTAAACTTATATCTCGCTTATGGTTAGTCCTACATGAAAAATGCAAATTACTATTTTGTAGGAAATTTTATTTTTTAGTTTTTCAAACATTTTATTTTAAAGCAAGTTTTTGTTAAATATTATTTATATCCAACTATATAACTCGCTTATGGTTGGTCCTACAAGAAAAATGCAAATAACTATTTTGTAGGAAATTTTATCAGCTTTAATTTTGAAAGAAAGATAAAAATTGATAGGAATAATTGTTTTCGAGATATAAGCAAAAAACCAAAGTGAAAACTGTTACAGTAACTAAACAAAAATGTAATTCAGTTTTCAATGTTTGAGACGAAGACGAAAATGCAGCATTTAAAAACGACTCTGAAGACTTCTGTGACTTTTAAGTCACCTCCTTTTTCTTCTAATAATGTATTGGACCCAATAAATTAAGTGTATTTTAAATCACAAGACATTTTCTGTTAAAGCACATTTTTTTTAAATATTGATTATTTTCAAACTTATATCTCTCTTATGGTTAGTCCTACATGAAAAATGCAAATTACTATTTTGTAGGAAATTTTATCAGCTTTAATTTTAGTAAACAGATAAAAATTGATAGGAGTAACTGTTTTCGAGATATAAGCAAGAAACCAAAAAACTGTTACCTTAATAAAGCGCTTGCATATAAGCAAATTTAGTACTATTAGTATTATTATTATTAATGTTATTGTTATTAATATGACGACAAAAACGACTCTGAAGACTTTGGTGACTTTTATGTCTTCTCCTTTTTCCTATACTAAAGTGTTAGTCTTAATTAATTTAGTTTAATTTCGGTTTTTCAAACATTTTATTTTAAAGCAAATTTTTGTTAAAGATTATTTATATCCAACTCTATAACTCGCTTATGGTTGGTCCTACAAAAAAAATGCCAATAATTATTTTGTAGGAAATTTTATCAGCTTTGATTTTGAAAGAAAGATAAAAATTGATAGGAGTAACTGTTTTCGAGATATAAGCAAAAAACCAATAAGAAAACTGAAACTGTTACTGAACAAAAATGTAATTTAGTTTTCAATGTTTGAGACGAAGACGAAAATGCAGCATTATTATTATTATTAATGTTATTGTTATTAATATGACAACTAAAAACGACTCTGAAGACTTTGGTGACTTTTATGTCTTCTCCTTTTTCCTATACTAAAGTGTTAGACTCAATTAATTTAGTTTAATTTCGGTTTTTCAAACATTATATTTTAAAGCAAATTTTTGTTAAAGATTATTTATATCCAACTCTATAACTCGCTTATGGTTGGTCTTACAAAAGAAATGCAAATAACTATTTTGTAGGAAATTTTATCAGCTTTAATTTTGAAAGAAAGATAAAAATTGATAGGAGTAATTGTTTTCGAGATATAAGCAAAAAACCAAAGTAAAAACCGTTACAGTTACTGAACAAAATGTAATTCAGTTTTCAATGTTTGAGACGAAGACGAAAATGAAGCATTTAAAAACGACTCTGAAGACTTCAGCGACTTTTATGTCACCTCCTTTTTCTTCTAATATAGTATTGGACCCAATAAATTAAGTTTATTTTAAATCACAAGACATTTTCTGTTAAAGCACTTTTTTTTTAAATATTAATAATTTTTAAACTTATATCTCGCTTATGCTTAGTCTTACATGAAAAATGCAAATAACTATTTTGTAGAAAATTTTATCAGCTTTAATTTTAGTAAAAAGATAAAAATTGATATAAGTAACTGTTTTCCAGATATAAGCAAGAAACCAAAAAACTGTTACCTTAATTAAGCGTTTGCATGTAAGCAAATTTAGTACTATTAGTATTATTATTAATGTTATTGTTATTAATATGACGACTAAAGACGACTCTGAAACCTTTAGTGACCTTTATGTCTTCTCCTTTTTCCTCTACTAAAGTGTTAGACACAATTAATTTAGTTTAATTTTAGTTTTTCAAACATTTTATTTTAAAGCAAGTTTTTGTTAAATATTATTTATACCCAACTCTATAACTCGCTTATGGTTGGTCCTACAAGAAAAATGTAAATAACTATTTTGTAGGAAATTTTATCAGCTTTAATTTTGAAAAAAAGATAAAAATTGATAGGAGTAACTGTTTTCGAGATATAAGCAAAAAACCAATAAGAAAACTGAAACTGTTACTGAACAAAAATGTAATTTAGTTTTCAATGTTTGAGACGAAGACGAAAATGCAGCATTATTATTATTATTAATGTTATTGTTATTAATATGACAACTAAAAACGACTCTGAAGACTTTGGTGACTTTTATGTCTTCTCCTTTTTCCTATACTAAAGTGTTAGACTCAATTAATTTAGTTTAATTTCGGTTTTTCAAACATTATAGTTTAAGGCAAATTTTTGTTAAAGATTATTTATATCCAACTCTATAACTCGCTTATGGTTGGTCTTACAAAAGAAATGCAAATAACTATTTTGTAGGAAATTTTATCAGCTTTAATTTTGAAAGAAAGATAAAAATTGATAGGAGTAATTGTTTTCGAGATATAAGCAAAAAACCAAAGTAAAAACTGTTACAGTTATTGAACAAAAATGTAAGTTTTCGAGATATAAGCAAGAAACTGTTACCTTAATTAAGCGCTTGCATATAAGCAAATTTAGTACTATTAGTATTATTATTATTAATGTTATTGTTATTGATATGACGACTAAGAACGACTCTCAAGACTTTGGTGACTTTTATGTCACCTCCTTTTTCTTCTAATAAAGTATTGGACCCAATAAATTAAGTGTATTTTAAATCACAAGACATTTTCTGTTAAAGCACTTTTTTTTTAAATATTAATTATTTTTAAACTTATATCTCGCTTATGGTTAGTCCTACATGAAAAATGCAAATTACTATTTTGTAGGAAATTTTATTTTTTAGTTTTTCAAACATTTTATTTTAAAGCAAGTTTTTGTTAAATATTATTTATATCCAACTATATAACTCGCTTATGGTTGGTCCTACAAGAAAAATGCAAATAACTATTTTGTAGGAAATTTTATCAGCTTTAATTTTGAAAGAAAGATAAAAATTGATAGGAATAATTGTTTTCGAGATATAAGCAAAAAACCAAAGTGAAAACTGTTACAGTAACTAAACAAAAATGTAATTCAGTTTTCAATGTTTGAGACGAAGACGAAAATGCAGCATTTAAAAACGACTCTGAAGACTTCTGTGACTTTTAAGTCACCTCCTTTTTCTTCTAATAATGTATTGGACCCAATAAATTAAGTGTATTTTAAATCACAAGACATTTTCTGTTAAAGCACTTTTTTTTTAAATATTGATTATTTTCAAACTTATATCTCTCTTATGGTTAGTCCTACATGAAAAATGCAAATTACTATTTTGTAGGAAATTTTATCAGCTTTAATTTTAGTAAACAGATAAAAATTGATAGGAGTAACTGTTTTCGAGATATAAGCAAGAAACCAAAAAACTGTTACCTTAATAAAGCGCTTGCATATAAGCAAATTTAGTACTATTAGTATTATTATTATTAATGTTATTGTTATTAATATGACGACAAAAACGACTCTGAAGACTTTGGTGACTTTTATGTCTTCTCCTTTTTCCTATACTAAAGTGTTAGTCTTAATTAATTTAGTTTAATTTCGGTTTTTCAAACATTTTATTTTAAAGCAAATTTTTGTTAAAGATTATTTATATCCAACTCTATAACTCGCTTATGGTTGGTCCTACAAAAAAAATGCCAATAATTATTTTGTAGGAAATTTTATCAGCTTTGATTTTGAAAGAAAGATAAAAATTGATAGGAGTAACTGTTTTCGAGATATAAGCAAAAAACCAATAAGAAAACTGTAACTGTTACTAAACAAAAATGTAATTCAGTATTCAATGTTTGAGACAAAGACGAAAATGCAGCATTTAAAATCGACTCTGAAGACTTCAGTGACTTTTATGTCACCTCCTTTTTCTTCTAATAAAGTATTGGACCCATTAAATTAAGTGTATTTTAAATCACAAGACATTTTCTGTTAAAGCACTTTTTTTTTAAATATTAATTATTTTCAAACTTATATCTCGCTTATGGTTAGTCCTACATGAAAAATGCAAATTACTATTTTGTAGGAAATTTTATCAGCTTTAATTTTAGTAAAAAGATAAAAATTGATAGAAGTAACAGTTTTCGAGATATAAGCAAGAAACCAAAAAACTGTTACCTTAATTAAGCGCTTGCATATAAGCAAATTTAGTACTAAAAACAACTCTGAAGACTTTGGTGATTTTTATGTCTTTTCCTTTTTCCTCTACTAAAGTGTTAGACCCAATTAATTTAGTTTAATATCGGTTTTTCAAACATTTTATTTTAAAGCAAATTTTTGTTAAAGATTATTTATATCCAACTCTATAACTCGCTTATGGTTGGTCCTACAAAAAAATGGAAATAACTATTTTGTAGGAAATTTTATCAGCTTTAATTTTGAAAAAAAGATAAAAATTGATACGAGTAACTGTTTTCGAGATATAAGCAAGAAACCAAAAAACTGTTACCTTAATAAAGAGCTTGCATATAAGCAAATTTAGTACTATTAGTATTATTATTATTAATGTTATTGTTATTAATATGACGACTAAGGACGACTCTGAAACATTTAGTGACTTTTATGTCTTCTCCTTTTTCCTATACTAAAGTGTTAGACCCAATTAATTTAGTTTAATTTCGGTCTTTCAAACATTTTATTTTAAAGCAAATTTTTGTTAAAGATTATTTATATCCAACTCTATAACTCGCTTATGGTTGGTCTTACAAAAGAAATGCAAATAACTATTTTGTAGGAAATTTTATCAGCTTTAATTTTGAAAAAAAGATAAAAATTAAAAGGAGTAATTGTTTTCGAGATATAAGCAAAAAACCAAAGTGAAAACTGTTACAGTTACTGAACAAAAATGTAATTCAGTTTTCAATGTTTGAGACGAAGACGAAAATGCAGCATTTAAAAACGACTCTGAAGACTTCAGTGACTTTTATGTCACCTCCTTTTTCTTTTAATAGAGTATTGATCCCAATAAATTAAGTGTATTTTAAATCACAAGACATTTTCTGTTAAAGCACTTTTTTTTAAATATTAATTATTTTCAAACTTCTATCTCGCTTATGGTTAGTCCTACATAAAAATGCAAATAACTATTTTGTAGGAAATTTTATCAACTTTAATTTTAGTAAAAAGATAAAAATTGATAGGAGTAACTGTTTTCGAGATATAAACAAGAAACTGTTACCTTAATTAAGCGCTTGCATATAAGCAAATTTAGTAATATTAGTATTATTATTATTAATGTTATTGTTATTAATAGGACGACTAAAGACGACACTGAAACATTTAGTGACTTTTATGTCTTCTCCTTTTTCCTCTACTAAAGTGTTAGACACAATTAATTTAGTTTAATTCCGGTTTTTCAAGCATTTTATTTTAAAGCAAATTTTTGTTAAATATTATTTATATCCAACTCTATAACTCGTTTATGCTTGGTCCTACAAGAAAAATGTTAATAACTATTTTGTTGGAAATTTTATCAGCTTTAATTTTGAAAGAAAGATAAAATTTGATAGGAGTAACTGTTTTCGAGATATAAGCAAAAAACCAATAAGAAAACTGTAACTGTTACTGAACAAAAATGCAACTCAGTTTTCAATGTTTGAGACGAAGACAAAAATGTAGCATTTATTTAAGAGTCGTTTTTAATCGTCATATTAATAACAATAACATTAATAATAATAATACTAATAATACTAAATTTGCTTATATGCAAACGCTTAATTAAGGTAACAGTTTTTTGGTTTCTTGATTATATCTCGAAAACAGTTACTCCTATCAATTTTTATCTTTTTACTAAAATTAAAGCTGATAAAATTTCCTACAAAATAGTTATTTCCATTTTTTTGTAGGACCAACCATAAGCGAGTTATAGAGTTGGATATAAATAATCTTTAACAAAAATTTGCTTTAAAATAAAATGTTTGAAAAACTGATATTAAACTAAATTAATTGGGTCTAACACTTTAGTAGAGGAAAAAGGAGAAGACATAAAAATCACCAAAGTCTTCAGAGTTGTTTTTAGTACTAAATTTGCTTATATGCAAGCGCTTAATTAAGGTAACAGTTTTTTGGTTTCTTGCTTATATCTCGAAAACAGTTACTCCTATCAATTTTTATCTTTTTACTAAAATTAAAGCTGATAAAATTTCCTACAAAATAGTAATTTGCATTTTTCATGTAGGACTAACCATAAGCGAGATATAAGTTTATAAATAATTAATATTTAAAAAAAAAGTGCTTTAACAGAAAATGTCTTGTGATTTAAAATACACTTAATTTATTGGGTCCAATACTTTATTAGAAGAAAAAGGAGGTGACATAAAAGTCACCAAAGTCTTGAGAGTCGTTCTTAGTCGTCATATCAATAACAATAACATTAATAATAATAATAATACTAATAGTACTAAATTTGCTTATATGCAAGCGCTTAATTAAGGTAACAGTTTCTTGCTTATATCTCGAAAACTTACATTTTTGTTCAGTAACTGTAACAGTTTTTACTTTGGTTTTTTGCTTATATCTCGAAAACAATTACTCCTATCAATTTTTATCTTTCTTTCAAAATTAAAGCTGATAAAATTTCCTACAAAATGGTTATTTGCATTTCTTTTGTAAGACCAACCATAAGCGAGTTATAGAGTTGGATATAAATAATCTTTAACAAAAATTTGCTTTAAAATATAATGTTTGAAAAACAGAAATTAAATTGAGTCTAACACTTTAGTATAGGAAAAAGGAGAAGACATAAAAGTCACCAAAGTCTTCAAAGTCGTTTTTAGTCGTCATATTAATAACAATAACATTAATAATAATAATAATGCTGCATTTTCGTCTTCGTCTCAAACATTGAAAACTGAATTACATTTTTGTTCAGTAACAGTGACAGTTTTCTTATTGGTTTTTTGCTTATATCTCGAAAACAGTTACTCCTATCAATTTTTATCTTTCTTTCAAAATTAAAGCTGATAAAATTTCCTACAAAATAGTTATTTGCATTTTTCTTGTAGGACCAACCATAAGCGAGTTATAGAGTTGGATATAAATAATATTTAACAAAAACTTGCTTTAAAATAAAATGTTTGAAAAACTAAAATTAAACTAAATTAATTGTGTCTAACACTTTAGTAGAGGAAAAAGGAGAAGACATAAAGGTCACTAAAGGTTTCAGAGTCGTCTTTTGTCGTCATATTAATAACAATAACATTAATAATAATACTAATAGTACTAAATTTGCTTACATGCAAACGCTTAATTAGGGTAACAGTTTTTTGTTTCTTGCTTATATCTGGAAAACAGTTACTTATATCAATTTTTATCTTTTTACTAAAATTAAAGCCGATAAAATTTTCTACAAAATAGTTATTTGCATTTTTCATGTAAGACTAACCATAAGCGAGATATAAGTTTAAAAATTATTAATATTTAAAAAAAAAGTGCTTTAACAGAAAATGTCTTGTGATTTAAAATACACTTAATTTATTGGGTCCAATACTTTATTAGAAGAAAAAGGAGGTGACATAAAAGTCGCTGAAGTCTTCAGAGTCGTTTTTAAATGCTGCATTTTCGTCTTCGTCTCAAACATTGAAAACTGAATTACATTTTTGTTCAGTAACTGTAACAGTTTTTACTTTGGTTTTTTGCTTATATCTCGAAAACAATTACTCCTATCAATTTTTATCTCTCTTTCAAAATTAAAGCTGATAAAATTTCCTACAAAATAGTTATTTGCATTTTTTTGTAGGACCAACCATAAGCGAGTGATAGAGTTGGATATAAATAATCTTTAACAAAAATTTGCTTTAAAATAAAATGTTTGACAAACCGAAATTAAACTAAATTAATTAAGACTAACACTTTAGTTGAGGAAAAAGGAGAAGACATAAAAGTCACCAAAGTTTTGAGAGTCGTTTTTAGTCGTCATATTAATAACAATAACATTAATAATAATAATACTAATAGTACTAAATTTGCTTATATGCAAGCGCTTTATTAAGGTAACAGTTTTTTGGTTTCTTGCTTATATCTCGAAAACAGTTACTCCTATCAATTTTGATCTGTTTACTAAAATTAAAGCTGATAAAATTTCCTACAAAATAGTTATTTGCATTTTTCATGTAGGACTAACCTTAAGCGAGATATAAGTTTGAAAATAATCAATATTTAAAAAAAAAGTGCTTTAACAGAAAATGTCTTGTGATTTAAAATACACTTAATTTAATGGGTCCAATACTTTATTAGAAGAAAAAGGAGGTGACATAAAAGTCACTGAAGTCTTCAGAGTCGATTTTAAATGCTGCATTTTCGTCTTTGTCTCAAACATTGAATACTGAATTACATTTTTGTTTAGTAACAGTTACAGTTTTCTTATTGGTTTTTTGCTTATATCTCGAAAACAGTTACTCCTATCAATTTTTATCTTTTTACTAAAATTAAAGCTGATAAAATTTCCTACAAAATAGTTATTTGTATTTTTCTTGTAGGACCAAGCATAAGCGAGTTATAGAGATAGATATAAATAAAATTTAACAAAAATTTGCTTTAAAATAAAATGTTTGAAATACTGAAATTAAACTAAATTAATTGTGTCTAACACTTTAGTATAGGAAAAAGGAGAAGACATAAAAGTCACCAAAGTCTTCAGAGTCGTTTTTAGTCGTCATATTAATAACAATAACATTAATAATAATAATACTAATAGTACTAAATTTGCTTATATGCAAGCGCTTTATTAAGGTAACAGTTTTTTGGTTTCTTGCTTATATCTCGAAAACAGTTACTTCTATCAATTTTTATCTGTTTACTAAAATTAAAGCTGATAAAATTTCTTACAAAATAGTTATTTGCATTTTTCATGTAGGACTAACCGTAAGCGAGATATAAGTTTGAAAATAATCAATATTTAAAAAAAAAGTGCTTTAACAGAAAATGTCTTGTGATTTAAAATACACTTAATTTATTGGGTCCAATACATTATTAGAAGAAAAAGGAGGTGACTTAAAAGTCACAGAAGTCTTCAGAGTCGTTTTTAAATGCTGCATTTTCGTCTTCGTCTCAAACATTGAAAACTGAATTACATTTTTGTTTAGTAACTGTAACAGTTTTCACTTTGGTTTTTTGCTTATATCTCGAAAACCATTATTCCTATCAATTTTTATCTTTCTTTCAAAATTAAAGCTGATAAAATTTCCTACAAAATAATTATTTGCATTTTTCATGTAGGACTAACCATAAGCGAGATATAAGTTTGAAAATAATTAATATTAAAAAAAAGTGCTTTAACAGAAAATGTCTTGTGATTTAAAATACACTTAATTTAATGGGTTCAATACATTATTAGAAGAAAAAGGAGGTGACTTAAAAGTCACAGAAGTCTTCAGAGTCGTTTTTAAATGCTGCATTTTCGTCTTCGTCTCAAACATTGAAAACTGAATTACATTTTTGTTTAGTAACTGTAACAGTTTTCACTTTGGTTTTTTGCTTATATCTCGAAAACTATTATTCCTATCAATTTTTATCTTTTTTTCAAAATTAAAGCTGATAAAATTTCCTACAAAATAGTTATTTGCATTTTTTTTGTAGGACTAACCATAAGCGAGTTATAGAGTTGGATATAAATAATCTTTAACAAAAATTTGCTTTAAAATAAAATGTTTGAAAAACCGAAATTAAACTAAATTAATTAAGACTAACACTTTAGTTGAGGAAAAAGGAGAAGACATAAAAGTCACCAAAGTTTTGAGAGTTGTTTTTAGTCGTCATATTAATAACAATAACATTAATAATAATAATACTAATAGTTCTAAATTTGCTTATATGCAAGCGCTTTATTAAGGTAACAGTTTTTTGGTTTCTTGCTTATATCTCGAAAACAGTTACTCCTATCAATTTTTATCTTTTTACTAAAATTAAAGCTGATAAAATTTCCTACAAAATAGTTATTTGTATTTTTCTTGTAGGACCAAGCATAAGCGAGTTATAGAGATAGATATAAATAATATTTAACAAAAATTTGCTTTAAAATAAAATGTTTGAAATACTGAAATTAAACTAAATTAATTGTGTCTAACACTTTAGTATAGGAAAAAGGAGAAGACATAAAAGTCACCAAAGTCTTCAGAGTCGTTTTTAGTCGTCATATTAATAACAATAACATTAATAATAATAATACTAATAGTACTAAATTTGCTTATATGCAAGCGCTTTATTAAGGTAACAGTTTTTTGGTTTCTTGCTTATATCTCGAAAACAGTTACTCCTATCAATTTTTATCTGTTTACTAAAATTAAAGCTGATAAAATTTCTTACAAAATAGTTATTTGCATTTTTCACGTAGGACTAACCTTAAGCAAGATATAAGTTTGAAAATAATCAATATTTAAAAAAAAAGTGCTTTAACAGAAAATGTCTTGTGATTTAAAATACACTTAATTTATTGGGTCCAATACATTATTAGAAGAAAAAGGAGGTGACTTAAAAGTCACAGAAATCTTCAGAGTCGTTTTTAAATGCTGCATTTTCGTCTTCGTCTCAAACATTGAAAACTGAATTACATTTTTGTTTAGTAACTGTAACAGTTTTCACTTTGGTTTTTTGCTTATATCTCGAAAACTATTATTCCTATCAATTTTTATCTTTCTTTCAAAATTAAAACTGATAAAATTTCCTACAAAATAGTTATTTGCATTTTTCATGTAGGACTAACCATAAGCGAGATATAAGTTTGAAAATAATTAATATTAAAAAAAAGTGCTTTAACAGAAAATGTCTTGTGATTTAAAATACACTTAATTTAATGGGTCCAATACTTTATTAGAATGAAAAGGAGGTGACATAAAAGTCACTGAAGTCTTCAGAGTCGATTTTAAATGCTGCATTATCGTCTTTGTCTCAAACATTGAATACTGAATTACATTTTTGTTTAGTAACAGTTACAGTTTTCTTATTGGTTTTTTGCTTATATCTCGAAAACAGTTACTCCTATCAATTTTTATCTTTCTTTCAAAATCAAAGCTGATAAAATTTCCTACAAAATAGTTATTGGCATTTTTTTTGTAGGACCAACCATAAGCGAGTTATAGAGTTGGATATAAATAATCTTTAACAAAAATTTGCTTTAAAATAAAATGTTTGAAAAACCGAAATTAAACTAAATTAATTAAGACTAACACATTAGTTGAGGAAAAAGAAGAAGACATAAAAGTCACCAAAGTTTTGAGAGTTGTTTTAATCGTCGTATTAATAACAATAACATTAATAATAATAATACTAATAGTACTAAATTTGCTTATATGCAAGCGCTTTATTAAGGTAACAGTTTATTGGTTTCTTGCTTATATCTCGAAAACAGTTACTCCTATCAATTTTTATCTTTTTACTAAAATTAAAGCTGATAAAATTTCCTACAAAATAGTTATTTGTATTTTTCTTGTAGGACCAAGCATAAGCGAGTTATAGAGATAGATATAAATAATATTTAACAAAAATTTGCTTTAAAATAAAATGTATGAAATACTGAAATTAAACTAAATTAATTGTGTCTAACACTTTAGTATAGGAAAAAGGAGAAGACATAAAAGTCACCAAAGTCTTCAGAGTCGTTTTTAGTCGTCATATTAATAACAATAACATTAATAATAATAATACTAATAGTACTAAATTTGCTTATATGCAAGCGCTTTATTAAGGTAATAGTTTTTTGGTTTCTTGCTTATATCTCGAAAACAGTTACTCCTATCAATTTTTATCTCTTTACTAAAATTAAAGCTGATAAAATTTCCTACAAAATAGTTATTTGCATTTTTCATGTAGGACTAACCATAAGCGAGATATAAGTTTGAAAATAATCAATATTTAAAAAAAAGTGCTTTAACAGAAAATGTCATGTGATTTAAAATACACTTAATTTATTGGGTCCAATACATTATTAGAAGAAAAAGGAGGTGACTTAAAAGTCACAAAAGTCTTCAGAGTCGTTTTTAAATGCTGCATTTTCGTCTTCGTCTCAAACATTGAAAACTTAATTACATTTTTGTTTAGTAACTGTAACAGTTTTCACTTTGGTTTTTTGCTTATATCTCGAAAACAATTAGTCCTATCAATTTTTATCTTTCTTTCAAAATTAAAGCTGATAAAATTTCCTACAAAATAGTTATTTGCATTTTTCTTGTAGGACCAACCATAAGCGAGTTATAGAGTTGGATATAAATAATCTTTAACAAAAATTTGCTTTAAAATAAAATGTTTGAAAAACCGAAATTAAACTAAATTAATTAAGACTAACACTTTAGTTGAGGAAAAAGAAGAAGACATAAAAGTCACCAAAGTTTTGAGAGTTGTTTTAATCGTCATATTAATAACAATAACATTAATAATAATAATACTAATAGTACTAAATTTGCTTATATGCAAGCGCTTTATTAAGGTAATAGTTTTTTGGTTTCTTGCTTATATCTCGAAAACAGTTACTCCTATCAATTTTTATCTCTTTACTAAAATTAAAGCTGATAAAATTTCCTACAAAATAGTTATTTGCATTTTTCTTGTAGGACCAACCATAAGCGAGTTATAGAGTTGGATATAAATAATCTTTAACAAAAATTTGCTTTAAAATAAAATGTTTGAAAAACCGAAATTAAACTAAATTAATTAAGACTAACACTTTAGTTGAGGAAAAAGGAGAAGACATAAAAGTCACCAAAGTTTTGAGAGTTGTTTTTAGTCGTCATATTAATAACAATAACATTAATAATAATAATACTAATAGTTCTAAATTTGCTTATATGCAAGCGCTTTATTAAGGTAACAGTTTTTTGGTTTCTTGCTTATATCTCGAAAACAGTTACTCCTATCAATTTTTATCTTTTTACTAAAATTAAAGCTGATAAAATTTCCTACAAAATAGTTATTTGTATTTTTCTTGTAGGACCAAGCATAAGCGAGTTATAGAGATAGATATAAATAATATTTAACAAAAATTTGCTTTAAAATAAAATGTTTGAAATACTGAAATTAAACTAAATTAATTGTGTCTAACACTTTAGTATAGGAAAAAGGAGAAGACATAAAAGTCACCAAAGTCTTCAGAGTCGTTTTTAGTCGTCATATTAATAACAATAACATTAATAATAATAATACTAATAGTACTAAATTTGCTTATATGCAAGCGCTTTATTAAGGTAACAGTTTTTTGGTTTCTTGCTTATATCTCGAAAACAGTTACTCCTATCAATTTTTATCTGTTTACTAAAATTAAAGCTGATAAAATTTCTTACAAAATAGTTATTTGCATTTTTCACGTAGGACTAACCTTAAGCAAGATATAAGTTTGAAAATAATCAATATTTAAAAAAAAAGTGCTTTAACAGAAAATGTCTTGTGATTTAAAATACACTTAATTTATTGGGTCCAATACATTATTAGAAGAAAAAGGAGGTGACTTAAAAGTCACAGAAATCTTCAGAGTCGTTTTTAAATGCTGCATTTTCGTCTTCGTCTCAAACATTGAAAACTGAATTACATTTTTGTTTAGTAACTGTAACAGTTTTCACTTTGGTTTTTTGCTTATATCTCGAAAACTATTATTCCTATCAATTTTTATCTTTCTTTCAAAATTAAAACTGATAAAATTTCCTACAAAATAGTTATTTGCATTTTTCATGTAGGACTAACCATAAGCGAGATATAAGTTTGAAAATAATTAATATTAAAAAAAAGTGCTTTAACAGAAAATGTCTTGTGATTTAAAATACACTTAATTTAATGGGTCCAATACTTTATTAGAATGAAAAGGAGGTGACATAAAAGTCACTGAAGTCTTCAGAGTCGATTTTAAATGCTGCATTATCGTCTTTGTCTCAAACATTGAATACTGAATTACATTTTTGTTTAGTAACAGTTACAGTTTTCTTATTGGTTTTTTGCTTATATCTCGAAAACAGTTACTCCTATCAATTTTTATCTTTCTTTCAAAATCAAAGCTGATAAAATTTCCTACAAAATAGTTATTGGCATTTTTTTTGTAGGACCAACCATAAGCGAGTTATAGAGTTGGATATAAATAATCTTTAACAAAAATTTGCTTTAAAATAAAATGTTTGAAAAACCGAAATTAAACTAAATTAATTAAGACTAACACATTAGTTGAGGAAAAAGAAGAAGACATAAAAGTCACCAAAGTTTTGAGAGTTGTTTTAATCGTCATATTAATAACAATAACATTAATAATAATAATACTAATAGTACTAAATTTGCTTATATGCAAGCGCTTTATTAAGGTAACAGTTTATTGGTTTCTTGCTTATATCTCGAAAACAGTTACTCCTATCAATTTTTATCTTTTTACTAAAATTAAAGCTGATAAAATTTCCTACAAAATAGTTATTTGTATTTTTCTTGTAGGACCAAGCATAAGCGAGTTATAGAGATAGATATAAATAATATTTAACAAAAATTTGCTTTAAAATAAAATGTATGAAATACTGAAATTAAACTAAATTAATTGTGTCTAACACTTTAGTATAGGAAAAAGGAGAAGACATAAAAGTCACCAAAGTCTTCAGAGTCGTTTTTAGTCGTCATATTAATAACAATAACATTAATAATAATAATACTAATAGTACTAAATTTGCTTATATGCAAGCGCTTTATTAAGGTAATAGTTTTTTGGTTTCTTGCTTATATCTCGAAAACAGTTACTCCTATCAATTTTTATCTCTTTACTAAAATTAAAGCTGATAAAATTTCCTACAAAACAGTTATTTGCATTTTTCATGTAGGACTAACCATAAGCGAGATATAAGTTTGAAAATAATCAATATTTAAAAAAAAGTGCTTTAACAGAAAATGTCATGTGATTTAAAATACACTTAATTTATTGGGTCCAATACATTATTAGAAGAAAAAGGAGGTGACTTAAAAGTCACAAAAGTCTTCAGAGTCGTTTTTAAATGCTGCATTTTCGTCTTCGTCTCAAACATTGAAAACTTAATTACATTTTTGTTTAGTAACTGTAACAGTTTTCACTTTGGTTTTTTGCTTATATCTCGAAAACAATTAGTCCTATCAATTTTTATCTTTCTTTCAAAATTAAAGCTGATAAAATTTCCTACAAAATAGTTATTTGCATTTTTCTTGTAGGACCAACCATAAGCGAGTTATAGAGTTGGATATAAATAATCTTTAACAAAAATTTGCTTTAAAATAAAATGTTTGAAAAACCGAAATTAAACTAAATTAATTAAGACTAACACTTTAGTTGAGGAAAAAGAAGAAGACATAAAAGTCACCAAAGTTTTGAGAGTTGTTTTAATCGTCATATTAATAACAATAACATTAATAATAATAATACTAATAGTACTAAATTTGCTTATATGCAAGCGCTTTATTAAGGTAACAGTTTATTGGTTTCTTGCTTATATCTCGAAAACAGTTACTCCTATCAATTTTTATCTTTTTACTAAAATTAAAGCTGATAAAATTTCCTACAAAATAGTTATTTGTATTTTTCTTGTAGGACCAAGCATAAGCGAGTTATAGAGATAGATATAAATAATATTTAACAAAAATTTGCTTTAAAATAAAATGTATGAAATACTGAAATTAAACTAAATTAATTGTGTCTAACACTTTAGTATAGGAAAAAGGAGAAGACATAAAAGTCACCAAAGTCTTCAGAGTCGTTTTTAGTCGTCATATTAATAACAATAACATTAATAATAATAATACTAATAGTACTAAATTTGCTTATATGCAAGCGCTTTATTAAGGTAATAGTTTTTTGGTTTCTTGCTTATATCTCGAAAACAGTTACTCCTATCAATTTTTATCTCTTTACTAAAATTAAAGCTGATAAAATTTCCTACAAAATAGTTATTTGCATTTTTCATGTAGGACTAACCATAAGCGAGATATAAGTTTGAAAATAATCAATATTTAAAAAAAAGTGCTTTAACAGAAAATGTCATGTGATTTAAAATACACTTAATTTATTGGGTCCAATACATTATTAGAAGAAAAAGGAGGTGACTTAAAAGTCACAGAAGTCTTCAGAGTCGTTTTTAAATGCTGCATTTTCGTCTTCGTCTCAAACATTGAAAACTGAATTACATTTTTGTTTAGTAACTGTAACAGTTTTCACTTTGGTTTTTTGCTTATATCTCGAAAACAATTATTCCTATCAATTTTTATCTTTCTTTCAAAATTAAAGCTGATAAAATTTCCTACAAAATAGTTATTTGCATTTTTCTTGTAGGACCAACCATAAGCGAGTTATAGAGTTGGATATAAATAATCTTTAACAAAAATTTGCTTTAAAATAAAATGTTTGAATAACCGAAATTAAACTAAATTAATTAAGACTAACACTTTAGTTGAGGAAAAAGGAGAAGACATAAAAGTCACCAAAGTTTTGAGAGTTGTTTTAATCGTCATATTAATAACAATAACATTAATAATAATAATACTAATAGTACTAAATTTGCTTATATGCAAGCGCTTTATTAAGGTAACAGTTTATTGGTTTCTTGCTTATATCTCGAAAACAGTTACTCCTATCAATTTTTATCTTTTTACTAAAATTAAAGCTGATAAAATTTCCTACAAAATAGTTATTTGTATTTTTCTTGTAGGACCAAGCATAAGCGAGTTATAGAGATAGATATAAATAATATTTAACAAAAATTTGCTTTAAAATAAAATGTATGAAATACTGAAATTAAACTAAATTAATTGTGTCTAACACTTTAGTATAGGAAAAAGGAGAAGACATAAAAGTCACCAAAGTCTTCAGAGTCGTTTTTAGTCGTCATATTAATAACAATAACATTAATAATAATAATACTAATAGTACTAAATTTGCTTATATGCAAGCGCTTTATTAAGGTAATAGTTTTTTGGTTTCTTGCTTATATCTCGAAAACAGTTACTCCTATCAATTTTTATCTCTTTACTAAAATTAAAGCTGATAAAATTTCCTACAAAATAGTTATTTGCATTTTTCATGTAGGACTAACCATAAGCGAGATATAAGTTTGAAAATAATCAATATTTAAAAAAAAGTGCTTTAACAGAAAATGTCATGTGATTTAAAATACACTTAATTTATTGGGTCCAATACATTATTAGAAGAAAAAGGAGGTGACTTAAAAGTCACAAAAGTCTTCAGAGTCGTTTTTAAATGCTGCATTTTCGTCTTCGTCTCAAACATTGAAAACTTAATTACATTTTTGTTTAGTAACTGTAACAGTTTTCACTTTGGTTTTTTGCTTATATCTCGAAAACAATTAGTCCTATCAATTTTTATCTTTCTTTCAAAATTAAAGCTGATAAAATTTCCTACAAAATAGTTATTTGCATTTTTCTTGTAGGACCAACCATAAGCGAGTTATAGAGTTGGATATAAATAATCTTTAACAAAAATTTGCTTTAAAATAAAATGTTTGAAAAACCGAAATTAAACTAAATTAATTAAGACTAACACTTTAGTTGAGGAAAAAGAAGAAGACATAAAAGTCACCAAAGTTTTGAGAGTTGTTTTAATCGTCATATTAATAACAATAACATTAATAATAATAATACTAATAGTACTAAATTTGCTTATATGCAAGCGCTTTATTAAGGTAACAGTTTATTGGTTTCTTGCTTATATCTCGAAAACAGTTACTCCTATCAATTTTTATCTTTTTACTAAAATTAAAGCTGATAAAATTTCCTACAAAATAGTTATTTGTATTTTTCTTGTAGGACCAAGCATAAGCGAGTTATAGAGATAGATATAAATAATATTTAACAAAAATTTGCTTTAAAATAAAATGTATGAAATACTGAAATTAAACTAAATTAATTGTGTCTAACACTTTAGTATAGGAAAAAGGAGAAGACATAAAAGTCACCAAAGTCTTCAGAGTCGTTTTTAGTCGTCATATTAATAACAATAACATTAATAATAATAATACTAATAGTACTAAATTTGCTTATATGCAAGCGCTTTATTAAGGTAATAGTTTTTTGGTTTCTTGCTTATATCTCGAAAACAGTTACTCCTATCAATTTTTATCTCTTTACTAAAATTAAAGCTGATAAAATTTCCTACAAAATAGTTATTTGCATTTTTCATGTAGGACTAACCATAAGCGAGATATAAGTTTGAAAATAATCAATATTTAAAAAAAAGTGCTTTAACAGAAAATGTCATGTGATTTAAAATACACTTAATTTATTGGGTCCAATACATTATTAGAAGAAAAAGGAGGTGACTTAAAAGTCACAGAAGTCTTCAGAGTCGTTTTTAAATGCTGCATTTTCGTCTTCGTCTCAAACATTGAAAACTGAATTACATTTTTGTTTAGTAACTGTAACAGTTTTCACTTTGGTTTTTTGCTTATATCTCGAAAACAATTATTCCTATCAATTTTTATCTTTCTTTCAAAATTAAAGCTGATAAAATTTCCTACAAAATAGTTATTTGCATTTTTCTTGTAGGACCAACCATAAGCGAGTTATAGAGTTGGATATAAATAATCTTTAACAAAAATTTGCTTTAAAATAAAATGTTTGAATAACCGAAATTAAACTAAATTAATTAAGACTAACACTTTAGTTGAGGAAAAAGGAGAAGACATAAAAGTCACCAAAGTTTTGAGAGTTGTTTTAATCGTCATATTAATAACAATAACATTAATAATAATAATACTAATAGTACTAAATTTGCTTATATGCAAGCGCTTTATTAAGGTAACAGTTTATTGGTTTCTTGCTTATATCTCGAAAACAGTTACTCCTATCAATTTTTATCTTTTTACTAAAATTAAAGCTGATAAAATTTCCTACAAAATAGTTATTTGTATTTTTCTTGTAGGACCAAGCATAAGCGAGTTATAGAGATAGATATAAATAATATTTAACAAAAATTTGCTTTAAAATAAAATGTATGAAATACTGAAATTAAACTAAATTAATTGTGTCTAACACTTTAGTATAGGAAAAAGGAGAAGACATAAAAGTCACCAAAGTCTTCAGAGTCGTTTTTAGTCGTCATATTAATAACAATAACATTAATAATAATAATACTAATAGTACTAAATTTGCTTATATGCAAGCGCTTTATTAAGGTAACAGTTTTTTGGTTTCTTGCTTATATCTCGAAAACAGTTACTCCGATCAATTTTTATCTGTTTACTAAAGTTAAAGCTGATAAAATTTCCTACAAAATAGTTATTTGCATTTTTCATGTAGGACTAACCATAAGCGAGATATAAGTTTGAATATAATCAATATTTAAAAAAAAGTGCTTTAACAGAAAATGTCATGTGATTTAAAATACACTTAATTTATTGAGTCCAATACATTATTAGAAGAAAAAGGAGGTGACTTAAAAGTCACAGAAGTCTTCAGAGTCGTTTTTAAATGCTGCATTTTCGTCTTCGTCTCAAACATTGAAAACTGAATTACATTTTTGTTTAGTAACTGTAACAGTTTTCACTTTGGTTTTTTGCTTATATCTCGAAAACAATTATTCCTATCAATTTTTATCTTTCTTTAAAAATTAAAGCTGATAAAATTTCCTACAAAATAGTTATTTGCATTTTTCTTGTAGGACCAACCATAAGCGAGTTATAGAGTTGGATATAAATAATATTTAACAAAAACTTGCTTTAAAATAAAATGTTTGAAAAACTAAAAAATAAAATTTCCTACAAAATAGTAATTTGCATTTTTCATATAGGACTAACCATAAGCGAGATATAAGTTTAAAAATAATTAATATTTAAAAAAAAGTGCTTTAACAGAAAATGTCTTGTAATTTAAAATACACTTAATTTATTGGGTCCAATACTTTATTAGAAGAAAAAGGAGGTGACATAAAAGTCACCAAAGTCTTGAGAGTCGTTCTTAGTCGTCATATCAATAACAATAACATTAATAATAATAATACTAATAGTACTAAATTTGCTTATATGCAAGCGCTTTATTAAAGTAACAGTTTATTGGTTTCTTGCTTATATCTCGAAAACAGTTACTCCTATCAATTTTTATCTTTTTACTAAAATTAAAGCTGATAAAATTTCCTACAAAATAGTTATTTGTATTTTTCTTGTAGGACCAAGCATAAGCGAGTTATAGAGATAGATATAAATAATATTTAACAAAAATTTGCTTTAAAATAAAATGTTTGAAATACTAAAATTAAACTAAATTAATTGTGTCTAACACTTTAGTATAGGAAAAAGGAGAAGACATAAAAGTCACCAAAGTCTTCAGAGTCGTTTTTAGTCGTCATATTAATAACAATAACATTAATAATAATAATACTAATAGTACTAAATTTGCTTATATGCAAGCGCTTTATTAAGGTAATAGTTTTTTGGTTTCTTGCTTATATCTCGAAAACAGTTACTCCTATCAATTTTTATCTGTTTACTAAAATTAAAGCTGATAAAATTTCCTACAAAATAGTTATTTGCATTTTTCATGTAGGACTAACCATAAGCGAGATATATGTTTGAAAATAACCAATATTTAAAAAAAAGTGCTTTAACAGAAAATGTCATGTGATTTAAAATACACTTAATTTATTGGGTCCAATACATTATTAGAAGAAAAGGAGGTGACTTAAAAGTCACAGAAGTCTTCAGAATCGTTTTTAAATGCTGCATTTTCGTCTTCATCTCAAACATTGAAAACTGAATTACATTTTTGTTTAGTAACTGTAACAGTTTTCACTTTGGTTTTTTGCTTATATCTCGAAAACAATTATTCCTATCAATTTTTATCTTTCTTTCAAAATTAAAGCTGATAAAATTTCCTACAAAATAGTTATTTGCATTTTTCTTGTAGGACCAACCATAAGCGAGTTATAGAGTTGGATATAAATAATATTTAACAAAAACTTGCTTTAAAATAAAATGTTTGAAAAACTAAAAAATAAAATTTCCTACAAAATAGTAATTTGCATTTTTCATATAGGACTAACCATAAGCGAGATATAAGTTTAAAAATAATTAATATTTAAAAAAAAAGTGCTTTAACAGAAAATGTCTTGTGATTTAAAATACACTTAATTTATTGGGTCCAATACTTTATTAGAAGAAAAAGGTGACATAAAAGTCACCAAAGTCTTGAGAGTCGTTCTTAGTCGTCATATCAATAACAATAACATTAATAATAATAATACTAATAGTACTAAATTTGCTTATATGCAAGCGCTTTATTAAGGTAACAGTTTATTGGTTTCTTGCTTATATCTCGAAAACAGTTACTCCTATCAATTTTTATCTTTTTACTAAAATTAAAGCTGATAAAATTTCCTACAAAATAGTTATTTGTATTTTTCTTGTAGGACCAAGCATAAGCGAGTTATAGAGATAGATATAAATAATATTTAACAAAAATTTGCTTTAAAATAAAATGTTTGAAATACTGAAATTAAACTAAATTAATTGTGTCTAACACTTTAGTATAGGAAAAAGGAGAAGACATAAAAGTCACCAAAGTCTTCAGAGTCGTTTTTAGTCGTCATATTAATAACAATAACATTAATAATAATAATACTAATAGTACTAAATTTGCTTATATGCAAGCGCTTTATTAAGGTAACAGTTTTTTGGTTTCTTGCTTATATCTCGAAAACAGTTACTCCTATCAATTTTTATCTGTTTACTAAAATTAAAGCTGATAAAATTTCCTACATAATAGTTATTTGCATTTTTCATGTAGGACTAACCATAAGCGAGATATAAGTTTGAAAATAATCAATATTTAAAAAAAAGTGCTTTAACAGAAAATGTCATGTGATTTAAAATACACTTAATTTATTGGGTCCAATACATTATTAGAAGAAAAAGGAGGTGACTTAAAAGTCACAGAAGTCTTCAGAGTCGTTTTTAAATGCTGCATTTTCGTCTTCGTCTCAAACATTGAAAACTGAATTACATTTTTGTTCAGTAACAGTTACAGTTTTCTTATTGGTTTTTTGCTTATATCTCGAAAACAGTTACTCCTATTAATTTTTATCTTTTTTTCAAAATTAAAGCTGATAAAATTTCCTACAAAATAGTTATTTGCATTTTTCTTGTAGGATCAACCATAAGCGAGTTATAGAGTTGGATATAAATAATATTTAACAAAAACTTGCTTTAAAATAAAATGTTTGAAAAACTAAAAAATAAAATTTCCTACAAAATAGTAATTTGCATTTTTCATGTAGGACTAACCATAAGCGAGATATAAGTTTAAAAATAATTAATATTTAAAAAAAAAGTGTTTTACAGAAAATGTCTTGTGATTTAAAATACACTTAATTTATTGGGTCCAATACTTTATTAGAAGAAAAAGGAGGTGACATAAAAGTCACCAAAGTCTTGAGAGTCGTTCTTAGTCGTCATATCAATAACAATAACATTAATAATAATAATACTAATAGTACTAAATTTGCTTATATGCAAGCGCTTTATTAAGGTAACAGTTTATTGGTTTCTTGCTTATATCTCGAAAACAGTTACTCCTATCAATTTTTATCTTTTTACTAAAATTAAAGCTGATAAAATTTCCTACAAAATAGTTATTTGTATTTTTCTTGTAGGACCAAGCATAAGCGAGTTATAGAGATAGATATAAATAATATTTAACAAAAATTTGCTTTAAAATAAAATGTTTGAAATACTGAAATTAAACTTAATTAATTGTGTCTAACACTTTAGTATAGGAAAAAGGAGAAGACATAAAAGTCACCAAAGTCTTCAGAGTCGTTTTTAGTCGTCATATTAATAACAATAACATTAATAATAATAATACTAATAGTAATAAATTTGCTTATATGCAAACGCTTTATTAAGGTAATAGTTTTTTGGTTTCTTGCTTATATCTCGAAAACAGTTACTCCTATCAATTTTTATCTGTTTACTAAAATTAAAGCTGATAAAATTTCCTACAAAATAGTTATTTGCATTTTTCATGTAGGACTAACCATAAGCGAGATATAAGTTTGAAAATAATCAATATTTAAAAAAAAGTGCTTTAACAGAAAATGTCATGTGATTTAAAATACACTTAATTTATTGGGTCCAATACATTATTAGAAGAAAAAGGAGGTGACTTAAAAGTCACAGAAGTCTTCAGAATCGTTTTTAAATGCTGCATTTTCGTCTTCGTCTCAAACATTGAAAACTGAATTACATTTTTGTTTAGTAACTGTAACAGTTTTCACTTTGGTTTTTTGCTTATATCTCGAAAACAATTATTCCTATCAATTTTTATCTTTCTTTCAAAATTAAAGCTGATAAAATTTCCTACAAAATAGTTATTTGCATTTTTCTTGTAGGACCAACCATAAGCGAGTTATAGAGTTGGATATAAATAATATTTAACAAAAACTTGCTTTAAAATAAAATGTTTGAAAAACTAAAAAATAAAATTTCCTACAAAATAGTAATTTGCATTTTTCATATAGGACTAACCATAAGCGAGATATAAGTTTAAAAATAATTAATATTTAAAAAAAAAGTGCTTTAACAGAAAATGTCTTGTGATTTAAAATACACTTAATTTATTGGGTCCAATACTTTATTAGAAGAAAAAGGTGACATAAAAGTCACCAAAGTCTTGAGAGTCGTTCTTAGTCGTCATATCAATAACAATAACATTAATAATAATAATACTAATAGTACTAAATTTGCTTATATGCAAGCGCTTTATTAAGGTAACAGTTTATTGGTTTCTTGCTTATATCTCGAAAACAGTTACTCCTATCAATTTTTATCTTTTTACTAAAATTAAAGCTAATAAAATTTCCTACAAAATAGTTATTTGTATTTTTCTTGTAGGACCAAGCATAAGCGAGTTATAGAGATAGATATAAATAATATTTAACAAAAATTTGCTTTAAAATAAAATGTTTGAAATACTGAAATTAAACTAAATTAATTGTGTCTAACACTTTAGTATAGGAAAAAGGAGAAGACATAAAAGTCACCAAAGTCTTCAGAGTCGTTTTTAGTCGTCATATTAATAACAATAACATTAATAATAATAATACTAATAGTACTAAATTTGCTTATATGCAAGCGCTTTATTAAGGTAACAGTTTTTTGGTTTCTTGCTTATATCTCGAAAACAGTTACTCCTATCAATTTTTATCTGTTTACTAAAATTAAAGCTGATAAAATTTCCTACATAATAGTTATTTGCATTTTTCATGTAGGACTAACCATAAGCGAGATATAAGTTTGAAAATAATCAATATTTAAAAAAAAGTGCTTTAACAGAAAATGTCATGTGATTTAAAATACACTTAATTTATTGGGTCCAATACATTATTAGAAGAAAAAGGAGGTGACTTAAAAGTCACAGAAGTCTTCAGAGTCGTTTTTAAATGCTGCATTTTCGTCTTCGTCTCAAACATTGAAAACTGAATTACATTTTTGTTCAGTAACAGTTACAGTTTTCTTATTGGTTTTTTGCTTATATCTCGAAAACAGTTACTCCTATTAATTTTTATCTTTTTTTCAAAATTAAAGCTGATAAAATTTCCTACAAAATAGTTATTTGCATTTTTCTTGTAGGATCAACCATAAGCGAGTTATAGAGTTGGATATAAATAATATTTAACAAAAACTTGCTTTAAAATAAAATGTTTGAAAAACTAAAAAATAAAATTTCCTACAAAATAGTAATTTGCATTTTTCATGTAGGACTAACCATAAGCGAGATATAAGTTTAAAAATAATTAATATTTAAAAAAAAAGTGTTTTACAGAAAATGTCTTGTGATTTAAAATACACTTAATTTATTGGGTCCAATACTTTATTAGAAGAAAAAGGAGGTGACATAAAAGTCACCAAAGTCTTGAGAGTCGTTCTTAGTCGTCATATCAATAACAATAACATTAATAATAATAATACTAATAGTACTAAATTTGCTTATATGCAAGCGCTTTATTAAGGTAACAGTTTATTGGTTTCTTGCTTATATCTCGAAAACAGTTACTCCTATCAATTTTTATCTTTTTACTAAAATTAAAGCTGATAAAATTTCCTACAAAATAGTTATTTGTATTTTTCTTGTAGGACCAAGCATAAGCGAGTTATAGAGATAGATATAAATAATATTTAACAAAAATTTGCTTTAAAATAAAATGTTTGAAATACTGAAATTAAACTTAATTAATTGTGTCTAACACTTTAGTATAGGAAAAAGGAGAAGACATAAAAGTCACCAAAGTCTTCAGAGTCGTTTTTAGTCGTCATATTAATAACAATAACATTAATAATAATAATACTAATAGTAATAAATTTGCTTATATGCAAACGCTTTATTAAGGTAATAGTTTTTTGGTTTCTTGCTTATATCTCGAAAACAGTTACTCCTATCAATTTTTATCTGTTTACTAAAATTAAAGCTGATAAAATTTCCTACAAAATAGTTATTTGCATTTTTCATGTAGGACTAACCATAAGCGAGATATAAGTTTGAAAATAATCAATATTTAAAAAAAAGTGCTTTAACAGAAAATGTCATGTGATTTAAAATACACTTAATTTATTGGGTCCAATACATTATTAGAAGAAAAAGGAGGTGACTTAAAAGTCACAGAAGTCTTCAGAATCGTTTTTAAATGCTGCATTTTCGTCTTCGTCTCAAACATTGAAAACTGAATTACATTTTTGTTTAGTAACTGTAACAGTTTTCACTTTGGTTTTTTGCTTATATCTCGAAAACAATTATTCCTATCAATTTTTATCTTTCTTTCAAAATTAAAGCTGATAAAATTTCCTACAAAATAGTTATTTGCATTTTTCTTGTAGGACCAACCATAAGCGAGTTATAGAGTTGGATATAAATAATATTTAACAAAAACTTGCTTTAAAATAAAATGTTTGAAAAACTAAAAAATAAAATTTCCTACAAAATAGTAATTTGCATTTTTCATATAGGACTAACCATAAGCGAGATATAAGTTTAAAAATAATTAATATTTAAAAAAAAAGTGCTTTAACAGAAAATGTCTTGTGATTTAAAATACACTTAATTTATTGGGTCCAATACTTTATTAGAAGAAAAAGGTGACATAAAAGTCACCAAAGTCTTGAGAGTCGTTCTTAGTCGTCATATCAATAACAATAACATTAATAATAATAATACTAATAGTACTAAATTTGCTTATATGCAAGCGCTTTATTAAGGTAACAGTTTATTGGTTTCTTGCTTATATCTCGAAAACAGTTACTCCTATCAATTTTTATCTTTTTACTAAAATTAAAGCTAATAAAATTTCCTACAAAATAGTTATTTGTATTTTTCTTGTAGGTCCAAGCATAAGCGAGTTATAGAGATAGATATAAATAATATTTAACAAAAATTTGCTTTAAAATAGAATGTTTGAAATACTGAAATTAAACTAAATTAATTGTGTCTAACACTTTAGTATAGGAAAAAGGAGAAGACATAAAAGTCACCAAAGTCTTCAGAGTCGTTTTTAGTCGTCATATTAATAACAATAACATTAATAATAATAATACTAATAGTACTAAATTTGCTTATATGCAAGCGCTTTATTAAGGTAACAGTTTTTTGGTTTCTTGCTTATATCTCGAAAACAGTTACTCCTATCAATTTTTATCTGTTTACTAAAATTAAAGCTGATAAAATTTCCTACAAAATAGTTATTTGCATTTTTCATGTAGGACTAACCATAAGCGAGATATAAATTTGAAAATAATCAATATTTAAAAAAAAGTGCTTTAACAGAAAATGTCATGTGATTTAAAATACACTTAATTTATTGGGTCCAATACATTATTAGAAGAAAAAGGAGGTGACTTAAAAGTCACAGAAGTCTTCAGAGTCGTTTTTAAATGCTGCATTTTCGTCTTCGTCTCAAACATTGAAAACTGAATTACATTTTTGTTCAGTAACAGTTACAGTTTTCTTATTGGTTTTTTGCTTATATCTCGAAAACAGTTACTCCTATTAATTTTTATCTTTTTTTCAAAATTAAAGCTGATAAAATTTCCTACAAAATAGTTATTTGCATTTTTCTTGTAGGATCAACCATAAGCGAGTTATAGAGTTGGATATAAATAATATTTAACAAAAACTTGCTTTAAAATAAAATGTTTGAAAAACTAAAAAATAAAATTTCCTACAAAATAGTAATTTGCATTTTTCATGTAGGACTAACCATAAGCGAGATATAAGTTTAAAAATAATTAATATTTAAAAAAAAAGTGTTTTACAGAAAATGTCTTGTGATTTAAAATACACTTAATTTATTGGGTCCAATACTTTATTAGAAGAAAAAGGAGGTGACATAAAAGTCACCAAAGTCTTGAGAGTCGTTCTTAGTCGTCATATCAATAACAATAACATTAATAATAATAATACTAATAGTACTAAATTTGCTTATATGCAAGCGCTTAATTAAGGTAACAGTTTCTTGCTTATATCTCGAAAACTTACATTTTTGTTCAGTAACTGTAACAGTTTTTACTTTGGTTTTTTGCTTATATCTCGAAAACAATTACTCCTATCAATTTTTATCATTTTTTCAAAATTAAAGCTGATAAAATTTCCTACAAAATAGTTATTTGCATTTTTTTTGTAAGACCAACCATAAGCGAGTTATAGAGTTGGATATAAATAATCTTTAACAAAAATTTGCTTTAAAATATAATGTTTGAAAAACCGAAATTAAACTAAATTAATTGAGTCTAACACTTTAGTATAGGAAAAAGGAGAAGACATAAAAGTCACCAAAGACTTCAGAGTCGTTTTTAGTCGTCATATTAATAACAATAACATTAATAATAATAATAATGCTGCATTTTCGTCTTCGTCTCAAACATTGAAAACTGAATTATATTTTTGTTCAGTAACAGTTACAGTTTTCTTATTGGTTTCTTGCTTATATCTCGAAAACAGTTACTTCTATCAATTTTTATCTTTTTTTCAAAATTAAAGCTGATAACATTTCCTACAAAATAGTTATTTGCATTTTTTTGTAGGACCAACCATAAGCGAGTTATAGAGTTGGATATAAATAATCTTTAACAAAAATTTTCTTTAAAATAAAATGTTTGAAAAACTAAAATTAAACCAAATTAATTGTGTCTAACACTTTAGTAGAGGAAAAAGGAGAAGACATAAAGGTCACTAAAGTCTTCAGAGTCGTTTTTAGTCGTCATATTAATAACAATAACATTAATAATAATAATACTAATAGTACTAAATTTGCTTATATGCAAGCGCTTAATTAATGTAACAGTTTTTTGGTTTCTAGCTTATATCTCGAAAACAGTTACACCTATCAAATTTTATCTTTCTTTCAAAATTAAAGCTGATAAAATTTCCAACAAAGTAATTATTTGCATTTTTCTTGTAGGACCAAGCATAAGCGAGTTATAGAGATGAATATAAATAATTTCTAACAAAAATTTGCTTTAAAATAAAATGTTTGAAAAACTGAAATTAAACTAAATTAATTGTGTCTAACACTTTAGTGGAGGAAAAAGGAGAAGACATAAAAGTCTTTAAAGGTTTCAGAATCGTCTTTAGTCGTCATATTAATAACAATAACATTAATAAACTAATAGTACTAAATTTGCTTATATGCAAACGCTGCATTAAGGTAATAGTTTTTTGGTTTCTTGCTTATATCTCGAAAACAGTTACTCCTATCAATTTTTAACTTTTCACCAAAATTAAAGATGATAAAATTTCCTGCAAAATAGTTATTTGCATTTTTCATGTAGAACAAACCATAAGCGAGATATAAGTTTGAAAATAATTAATAATTAAAAAAAAATGTGTTTTAACAGAAAATGTCTTGTGATTTAAAATACACTTAATTTATTGGGTCCAATACTTAATTAGAAGAAAAAGGAGGTGCAAATAACTATTTTGTTGGAAATTTTATTAGCTTTAATTGTGAAAGAAAGATAAAATTTGATAGGAGTAACTGTTTTCGAGATATAAGGAAAAAACCAATAAGAAAACTGTACCTGTTACTGAACAAAAATGTAATTCAGTTTTCAATGTTTGAGACGAAGACGAAAATGCAGCGTTATTATTATTATTAATGTTATTGTTATTAATATGACGACTAAAAACGACTCTGAAGGCTTTGGTGACTTTTATGTTTTCTCCTTTTTTCAATATTAAAGTGTTAGACTCAATTAATTTAGTTTAATTTCGGTTTTTCAAACATTATATTTTAAAGCAAATTTTTGTTAAAGATTATTTATATCCAACTCTATAACTCGCTTATGGTTGGTCTTACAAAAGAAATGCAAATAACTATTTTGTAGGAAATTTTATCAGCTTTAATTTTGAAAGAAAGATAAAAATTGATAGGAGTAATTGTTTTCGAGATATAAGCAAAAAACCAAAGTAAAAACTGTTACAGTTACTGAACAAAAATGTAATTCAGTTTTCAATGTTTGAGAGGAAGACGAAAATGCAGCATTTAAAAACGACTCTGAAGACTTCAGCGACTTTTATGTCACCTCCTTTTTCTTCTAATAAAGTATTGGACCCAATAAATTAAGTGTATTTTAAATCACAAGACATTTTCTGTTAAAGCAC